>NC_060906.1:15342163-15634663 GCF_014805685.1 Silurus meridionalis
TACCCACACATTACTAGAGGCTTGCCACAAGCTCACCAGAGACCCAAGTGCAAACACACATAAAGAATATAGTGGCTGATGTCTACTTACAGCTGAATGTCACCCACTTCTAGAATCAGTCACACTGGAAGTAAAAGTGGGCCAACAAACCGCTCATGGTTTCAGGGATAGAAAACCCATCATGCATCATCATGCTATCATGCTATTCAGCTACCACCACAGCTATTCAGAGCAGGTCTGGGTGAAGTGGCTTTTGGGAAAATGCTTCCATAGTGGTTAGCGCTGCTTCCACAATGCCAATGTAGCACAATGTTTCTGCAAATTCCTCAGGCTGAGGGTGGTGTGCTGTTTGGGTGCGTCCGCCAAACCCCTCCAAATCTGGCCACTGTTTGATCTGGATTGGTAATGAAGCACTTTGCCTGGAAAAAGAGGAAGCAAGTCAAAGATTTGTTTAGGGCAAAACAGTTCCTGTTTAAAGGTGAAGAAGATTTCTTTTTGGGTGTTGTTGCATATTTCACCAGGCCATACAGGCTGCTGCCATGTTAGTATATATAGTCTCCGTATATATCAGAATTTTTAACCTGATAAAAAGCACTCGTCACTTATCTCTAAACAATGATTACTCTTGAAAAAAGGATTAGGTTGACCTTAATGTGTTTTTTGGGATGAAAAGTGAGTGGGCATAAGACATTTTTGAGTCTAATACAAGCAAAACACATGCCAGACTTTCAACAACTGCTGCATTTAACATCATTTTCTTCCTCTTTGTACCTATTTTAAATTTCAAGACATTTGTAGTGTCTTGTGTAATGTTCTTCTGAAGAATGCGTGTGAGAGCAGTAAAACTGCTGATATTGCTCTGGCAATTTTGTTTAAGATTAATTACATAAATGTGCCACCTTTATAAGATTTCTAAATAATATTTTACAATCTGTACACTACACATTTTAAGCATTTGGGAAAAATCTTCAATCTTTAAAGATATTTAAACAAATTTTGTTGCCATAATGTCCTTATGTCTAAGATAAGATATACCTTTATGTGTTGCACAGTGGGAAAATTTTTATTGCTCTAATTTCTAATTCTAATGTTCTACATTTTAATTTCTAATTTAACAATGTGCCACAGTGTCACATTAATGTATTGCACAATAATGTCAACTAGGGTTAGAGTTTTGCTTGTTCTTAATGGCTCCTGATCCACTGTAACTGTAAGTGATTAGTGAGGGTAATAAAAAAAACACTGAAGTGCTTGTTTTTCTTTGTTTTTGCAGAAAGAAGTGTACATGATTGCTGCAGGTGTGATCGGGGCACTCTTTCTTATCTGTACAGTTGTGATGTTTCTGGGAGTTAAAGAAGGAGATGGTGAGTGTGGCATTACTATAGCATTACATTCATTTACTCACCTCAGTATTCTATGAGGTATAAGAATCAGAGTGTGTGAAGAAGAAGACTGTGAGGAATAAATAACTATGTGGTATGCTGTTATTGGAAAATAATCAATGCAGGGTGAACTGATTGCATCCCACACATTATTTAATTATAGAGTCTCATTTATCATATACTACAGCAAATCAGAAGAATGCCATGCTGTATGTTTTAACCATGTAAAGTTAGATTTAGTTTTATGAATCATCTGCAAAGCAAGTTAATTCCTTATTATTTATGTTGGTGCAGGTATAAAAATGTTTAAGTTGAAGCAACATTTTAACCTTATTTTAATGTTTATTATTAACATTAGTTTATTGGAGCATATGCAGTTATAAGTCCCTGTAAATGGGAGTTAGAAAAAATTAATGATATAAAAATTAATGATATAAAAATTAATGAACAAAATAAAATAAAAAGAAATTCCAATTTACTATTACTGTACTGTAATATGTACATTTGGATGGAATTTACACACTATATGGCTAAATGTCGACACCTGATCACATCCATATGTGTATAGCATTACAATTTCCCTTCACTGAGACACACAGGCCCAATCCTGTGCCAAAATAGCAACGACCTTGTGCACAAAGTCAGCTCCATAAAGACATGGATTATGCTCCAAAACCTAATGGAAAGCTTTCCCAGAAGAATGGAGCAAAGTAGACTAAATCTGGATTATGACGTGTAAGAAGCACATATGAATGTGACATTTACAGTGTATGATTGATGGTCACATTTGTATGCCTTTAATAAAAAATATTTACTTAATTAAATATTGTTTTAGATCCGTATGCACTGAAGTCAGAGAAACCAATTCCTTTCCATAAAGGCTTTGTGTTGGTGATGAGACACGGGCCATATCTCTCCCTCACAGCAGCTTTCCTCTTCATATCTGTGGCCATCCAGGTAAAGAGCTTGTAAATATTTATTTAATCAATGGAGAGAAAGCGAGCGAGCGAGAGAGAGAGAGAGAGAGAGAGAGAGAGAGAGAGAGAGAGAGAAATATTTGCTATGAAACATAAATAAGAGCCAATAACATTAATTCTTTCATGCATTCTTCTCATGTTACAATAACTAATTGTTCCAGCAGATTATCTTAATCACACAGCAACTACTACAGCATGTTCCCAATAATTTGGGGACAACAAAACCCATAACTCTTTATTTTTGTTGTTGACTATCATTTTGCAGCTGATCCAGAGCAACTTTGTGCTGTTCTGCACATATGCAGTAGATCTTCGGGATCACTTTCAAAATATAGTGCTAACGATTCTGGTGAGTGTACATTGCATGCAGAGTCACGTACAGTTTATATATTAGGGCTGTCAAAATAAACGCGTTATTATCGCGTTAACGCACATTCATTTAAACGGCACTAATTTTATTAACGTGGGCTTGAATTAATTTTGTTGATATTTTTGTATGAAAATGTAAATCAATTAATCGCACACTAAATAAAATTTGTGCTGTTAAAATTAACTCGTTAATTTTGACAGCCCTAATATATATATATATATATATATATATATATATATATATATATATATATATATATATATATAGTTTGTTTGTTTGTTTAAGAAATGCCTTTAAACCACTATGCAGGTGTCTGCAGCTTTGAGTATCCCATTCTGGCAGTGGTTCCTTCAAAGGTTTGGCAAAAAGACAGCAGCGTTCTGTGGAATTACGGTACTTTTACTCTTATACACTATTCACCTATATATATATATATATATATATATATATATATATAGATAGATAGATAGATAGATAGATAGATAGATAGATAGATAGATAGATAGATAGATAGAAAGATGGAGAGAGAGAGAGAGAGAGAGAGAGAGAGAGAGAGAGAGAGAGAGAGAGAGAGAGAAATTTTTTAAAGGAACTGATTTTAAAAGAGCGCTATATTATTTATCCTGTATGAATCGATAACTTATATATAACTAATTCAAATATAATATTAAATAAAACTACAGTTACAAAGAACTATTGTCCAGGTATTTCTACCCCTGTGTATATTGTATTTTGAGGAAGTTTTAATGTGACTGTGTGCAGTGGATAATACCCTTCACTGTGATGCTGGCATTTATTCCAAACCTGATGGTGGCTTATGTGGTGGCTGTATCTTCTGGACTAAGTGTAGCTGCCTCACTACTTTTACCCTGGTGAGTTTTTTACCCTCTCACACCTGCTGTCTGGTTAGTGGAACAAAACTAACATTGTGTCAGAAATTTGCTCTGTTTATTTCCTGTTGGTCTAGTAGGTATGTCGGTAGGTAAATACACTAGATGGACCAAAATATTGGTACACATGACCTTTCCAGCCATATGTGGTTCTTCACCCAACTGTTACCACAAAGTTGGAAGCACACAATTGTATAGCATGTCTTTGGATTTGTCTGACTTGAACAAGGAGACCCAAATCTGTTCCAACATGACAGTGCACAAAGCCAGCTCTATTAGGATATAATTTACATTGTTTGGAGTGGAAGATCTTGAGTGGCCTGCTATAGAGCTTTGACCTCACTAAATGTGGAATAGGATGTCCAAAATACACATATGAATCTTATGGTCATATAGTGAAGATAGACAGATTTTTGTTTGAGGGACAGTTGTTTAGCTGTAGTTTATCTTAGTGATGTACTGTTCTGCTAGGAGGAACAGGAGAATTGGTTTTCAGTATTATACTGTACCTTAACGTTATAGTGCGAGTTAGCAGTATGTGAAATATGTCTAATCCAGTTGCTGTAAGGATTGCTCATACTTTGTTCACTTGACCTTCCGTGGCCATATTATATCATGTCGATGGATAGGAAATACTTACAGCTGTAAAATGAGACGCATCAAAGAGAAAGTACTCATATTTCTGATCGACCAAATCCATTGCTGTTACCACTATTCCAGCATCTATATCTAATTACTTTGCAATTACCTTAATCACTGGTCTTATATTTGGAACATATTTATTTTGGGTTTATGCCTTCTCCTTTTGCCTCCTTCCACCAATACATGTTAGACGTAAGTGAAAAAGATCCCTCATAAAAAGGAATGATCTTTATTAATGACTAGCATGTCTTATATGTGATATAATGGCCCAGGATTTGTATCCAGGTCAATGTTGCCAGACGTAGTGGATGACTTCAGACTGGCGAACCGCAACTCGAAGGGTCACGAGGCGATCTTTTATTCCTTCTACGTTTTCTTCACCAAGTTTGCAGCTGGGATCTCTCTGGGAGTGTCCACTCTCTGTTTAGAGTGAGTTTTGTCAAGGCACCTATATAATTTATCTTTGTATCATCAGCAATAGGTTTATTATAAATATCCACTAGAGTAAGGTTTTAGTTCTAATGTTTTCTACATTTTGTCTTGTCTATGCTGTAGATTTGCAGGCTATGACACAGGAGCATGTAGGCAGCCCAATGCGGTAGTTTACACTCTGAAACTACTGATTGGCATGGCCCCTGTGGTGTTTATCATCACAGGCCTTGTCATCCTTCTTCTGTACCCCATCAGTGAAGACGTGAGACAGCGAAACAAACTGGCCCTGGAGGATCTCAGGTGACTTCACACACATGCTTACAAGATTTACAGATTTGTGCTTTTTATTGTATTTTATATAACAGACATATTAGCCTTTTCCTGTGATGTCATCAAATATCTCTGTCAGATATCCTTTTACACCTAACTTCACTCACTGTCTTCTTCAGGAACCAGACTATAAATTGCAGCTGCCTCAGAGACGACTTGATAAGTGCATAGGCCCTTTACACATCACTGATTGAAATTCTAGCTCGGCCCTGGGATGAGATGTGTTAGTGTACATTACACTGTGTTAAATATATTAACATGAACCTTCTATTTTCTTTTTGGTATTTTTTTTAAATGATATAATAATCTGTATTAATTATATACAGTACAGTACATAATTTATATGAATGAATGTATATTTCTTTGTTTTTAATGAAGCTAAAATAGTATAAAGTCTTACAGATTTATATTTAATTATTTGGATTTGTTAATTTGTTAATTATCCGAATTAATTTTAATTTAAAGCAATATAATTGGGGCTTTTACTATGGATTTTAAATGTCACCATCACCATAAAACACTTTATAAAAACACTATAGTTTACTTTTGTTGTACATTATACCTCAAGTTCAGAGAGAGAAAATTATAAATATCCTGATTTAATGAACTGACCTTACACCTGTCAGGCAGAACATTATGACCACCTGCCCAATATATTGGTGGCCCCTTTTTTTCTGCCAAAATAACCCTGACCCGTCAAGCATTAACAACATAAACGTCTTTCATCAGTGAGCCTCGGCTGCCCATGACCCTGTCCCCGGTTCACAACTGTTATTTCCTTGGAGCACTTTTGATAGATACTGATCACTGAAGACCAGGAACATCCCACAAGAACTGCAGTTTTGGAGCTGCTCTGACGCCATCACAATTTGGCCCTCGACAAACTTCTTACTCTATCCCATTTTTCCTGCTTCAAACACATCAACTTTGAGGACAAATTGTTTACTTGCTGCCTAAAACATCAAACCCACTAACCGGTACCATGATGAAGAGATAATCAGTGTTATTCACTTTACCTGGCATAATGTTATGCCTGATCAGTGTGTAATTCACAGTTCTTTGTTTGGAAGGAGCTCATAGTTCAAAGTATATAATTGACATCTGCAATACTAAAAGGAAACATTTACAGTATAAACAACTGTAATCAAATACTTCAGAAGTCACATGGGGAGATACCTGTTTTCACAACACGTCTGCAAAAATTAAAAGATGAGTCAAAGTTACTACTTAATTCTCACTCATTTACAATTGAAATAATTATTGCATCACAGATGTGCTGACAATATTTTTTTAATTCTTGTTTGCAATGTATTTTGTCCAAAGATGACAATAAATATTGCTCCATTAAACCAGGCACTCATGTATCTTCTTTATGATGAATAAAAAGGATTGCTGTTCATCAACAGTATGTACACCAAAGCCGGAAGTGCCCTGGGAAGGTTATGAGGCTTTTCAACATGACACGAATTTAAATTTTATTTGTCACACGCCATTCATACAGAGTATGACATATAGTGTGAAGTAGGGAGGGTTTAAACTGGGAAGCCTGCAACAGCAAAGTCACTGCTCTGTATTTGTTAATTGCTGATTTTTAGGAGGTGGGTCATTACTCTCGCTGACAGGCTTAAAGGGAAATTTCCTTTTTGCACTTCGTATCGTGAGCGCCTCCTGGTGCTGGAAGGTGAGAGGTACAAATCCGTCTACATCGGCCACTAGGATAATCCACATTGGCCCTGGAAAGATACAGTCACAGCAAGTCATATATGCCATCAAAACATCTATTTACAGTATATATATCTGGATCAAGTTTGTGAAGAAGAGGACACAATCCTTCACAAAATGCACAAACAACACTATAATTAAGAATGTATTCATTCTGCACTATAATCTATAAATGCAGCAATATGAAGTAAACATTCTGCAGTATAACCTAATAATGTATTCATTCTACACTATAACCTGAAATATCAGCACAAATGCTGGATTGGTCTGCTAAATGTACACACGTGCAGGTAATATGTACAGCCAGTGTTACACTTCACAGGAGAGGCTATAATTTGACCTAAACTTTAAATCGGATCGGTACCTATAATCCGTTATCTATTTTCATCCCAGCCAATTAACTACCTGAAAAAAAACTCACTCACACTGACTACTTACTACTCTACAAAAGTAAAACCTGTCCTGGTAACACTGGGTCTAGAGAGGGAGAATTTAACCTGGATGGGACACCAGTCCATCTCAGAGCACCGTTCACACACTCATTTATACTCATAACTTGTTTACACACTCATTTTTACTCATAACTAGGGTCAGTTAAGAGCGACCAATCCACCACCCAGAGAAAACGCACACACATGCTTTCACAGGGAGACCCACGACCCCAGAGATCTAAGACACTGAGTACTGTGTATTTCTTGCACTTCAAAATGAACTCCATATTAATTATTTCATTATTTATTTATTGAAGTGTATGTAAATAATTCAAAAACTGTCAGACATTTTTTTAGTTCGTTTTTCAGGGTGCATTGGATGGTCCAGAAGGGAGTCTATACAAATCTTTATCTTTCCATAATAATAGTCAATTTTAAAGGGCTTCAGAAAAATGTATTGGTAGCTGATATTAAATTAACATACCATGCATCATCTCAATAACAGTCAGGCTGAAGAGTTCCTGCAGGACTAGAAGAGAGAGTCTTCCTTCACACAACAGCACAAGTCTTCTTTCATCCGTGTACACATTGTCTGATAACTTTGTCTAAGTAACAGATGAATAAATGCTTAGCATTTACATTCACAAGGGCAGAGAAAGTGAGTCTAAACAGGCTCTCTATATCTATCTATCTATCTATCTATCTATCTATCTATCTATTGACTTCTTATTAGATATTTTTTTTAGGAACGCATGGAAAGTAACTCAAAGTTTACTTCAGAAAAGTTCACTTAAAGGTCAACATGTTAAATAAAATAAAAAAAGCACTTTATGATATTTTGACATTATCACAAACAAACTACAAAGCTTATAACTACAATTATATTTTTCATTTTATATAAAATAAAAAAAAAAGAAGAGTAAAGATTTGGAATACATATATATACACACACATATATACATACACACATACATACATACATACATACATACATATATATATATATATATATATATATATATATATATATATATATATATATATACACATATATATATATATATATATATATATATATATATATATATATATATACACACACACACATATATATATATATATATATATATATATATATATATATATGTATATATATATGTATGTATGTATGTATGTATGTGTGTATGTATATATATATATATATATATATATATATATATATATATATATATATATATATATATATATATATATATATATATATATATATATATATATATATATATATATATATATATATATATATATATATATATATATATATATATATATATATATATATATATACATATATATATATATATATATATATATATATATATATATATATATATATACACACACACACACACACACACACACACACACACACATATATATATATATGTGTGTGTGTGTATGTGTATGTATGTGTGTGTGTATATATATATATATATATATATATATATATATATATATATATATATATATATATATATAAAATCCATCTCGAATATCAAGCATTAAAAAAAAAAAAAAGAAAGAAAGAAAAAAAAAAGTGCATATTTATCATACCTGACATGTAACATAGACATATTTTGGTTCAGAGGCAGGTGGATATCTGCTCATGAGCTTTTTCCCATTCTGTGTAAAGTCTTTGATTTCTGAGAGGCACTGCTGCACCTCTCCAGAGCGAGTAAACATCCTCTCCATGTTGCATGAGAGCTGTTCGATGTTGTTCTCTTTGGCAAGACAGTTGTTCTTCAGCAAAGGAGAATCAGACAGCAGCTTTTCTGATGCAGTGTATCGAGGGGAAGATCCTCGAGGGGATTCATGGCTGGCTATGGCTAGGCTGGTCATGCGATTAACATGGTCCATATCATAGTTTTCCAGAGTGATGGAGGAAGTGCTGGAAGTGGCTCTGTCGGAGAAGTCGGCCGAGCTTGACTCTGAGGTACACACTTCCTCAATTAACTTATTCCTGATATTTGATGACAGGATTACAGACCCCCCTGGAAGAACAAGGTCCTTTACTGCAGAATCTTTAACGGAGGCCAATAAATGACTCCTAAGCTCAATTGTAGACTCCGGCTCCTGGACAACTGGAGAAGTTGTGCCCTTGTCAAACACAAGCTCCGGAGCTGTGAGCCTGAGGACGTATTTGTCCGTGTGGGAAGATGGAAGGAAGGCTGGGTCGGTGGACCTCTGTCGGCCGAGCATGACTAGGATCCGCTTGCTGCTAAGGAAGCAAACACCTTTAGGTCTTTCATTCTTCTGCAGGTGGATCTGCTGAACATTGGGCATGGAGGATGCCATGATGGAGTAAACCAACACCATGTTACAGGTATTGGATGCCACTGCGACTGTATTGCCTTGTGGGTCAAAGGCTACGATGTCAGGGATCAGAATACCAGGGATGTTTACTTTCCTGGTAGTCGTGACCTTACGTTCATACCTGACTAAAATCAAATGTGACGAGTCTTGACCTGATCCTGTCAAATGATCCCGTTGCCTAAAGTGAATCAAAGGGCTAGGGTCTGACTTTCGATGTTTCGCCAGAATGTGTGTAAGGTCAGTAGAACCAGAGGACGAAAAGAACCCTGAGAGTAGTGAACGTTCCGAGTCATAGGACTTCCTCCTCGATTCCAAGCAAACGTCTTCCTCCAAAATAACAGCCGAAGACTGCTGAGAGGACGACGGTTTTGATTCATTTGGCCAGTCAAAGGTGCAACCTGCATTAAGCCCACAGATTTTATCTAGAGGCAGTTCTGTTGTAACAGCCACCTGAGCCTCATCTGTAGACTCGATGGCACAGATGTAGCCACCAACATCAAAAACCGGGCAAAATGAGCAGACCACTAAACTTTTCTGGATGTCATTCCATATATAGGAGTGAAGAACGCTGCCAACAGCAACCACCAGTCTGGTCCCGTCTTTAGTCCAGCATGCACAGTGGATCAGACCACTGCCGCGGGTATCTGCCTTTACTCGCCGATTATCCACACGCACGGAGAACAGCACCGAGGCATCCTGCTTAGTCAGAACTGCCAGGATGTCTTGTTTGGGGTGCCACACACAGCCGTGAGGCAGCAGCGGGAAAGGCTCGCTCATTTCACACGTCTGGGTGCACAGCAGCTTGTTCTGCTCAAGAGCACTCAGCTGAAGCTGCCACACCGTCACATGCTTCTTGTGCTGCACGGCGAGCAGAGCGGGAGACTCTGAACAACACAGAGGACCCCAGGAAAGTCCCAAGACGTGTTCAAACTGTCCAATTACATTAGTGTCCCCGAATTCTGGTTCGCCTGAGACATGGTGGAATGATGTCAAGCAAACTTGTCTTCCATCTGTCCAGGCTATTCCATGAATGGGATGAATGGCTCGCTGTAAAGTATTGAGTCCAGTCCTCAGAAGTTTGGCTTTTCCTAGTTCCATCCTTTTTGGGTCTATCAGTCTAATTGGATTTTGAAAGTCTGAACCAGAAGAATAAAGATAGTACTGGAAGAGAAGTCAGCAAGGATGTGTGTGATGCACACTCAAAGACCACAAAGCCTCTTCCTCCCGTCTCGTGAAATCCCTAATCCTACTCAAAGATGACCTGGGTAATCTGTCCTGACCCAACCCCCATACAAAACGACTTTCAAACAATATTAGCTCGTTATAAGTGTATCATTTTCTGGTTTTTATTTTGGTAACGCCATTAGATTACACGTGAAAATAGCAACAACAACAAAAAAAAGTCTATTACACACTCACACTGACTCCGGTGCTGTTGCTAACGACCATGTGGGCAAACAACTATGCAAATAGAAATGCAAAATACATTGTGCGATTTAAATTCCGATATTACTTATGACAAAACTTATAATACACTGTTTGTATAATCTAATCAAACCAAACCAAAACATGTTTAAACACAAGCAAACTCCAATACCATCAGTATTTAGTTCGGGTTATGTTTCCACCCGGACATATTTAAGGTACTGGACAAGCGAAAACGAGTGAGAGCGATGTATTATGGGAATTTGTGTTTTTTTTTCAACCACTGGCGCTGTTGTATGTTTTGCGGAATAAGAGGCCACGAAATTATATTTAAACGTTTTCTCTTTTTCTGTTACTATTTTAAGATGTTATGTTATGATCACCAGTCGATCCCTTGATGATTATGATTATGATTACGCATTGCTATATATTACTCTGCATGAGTCCATAAGTCTCAGTATTGCTCTTTATTGCATTTTATTGCTCTATATGGTTTCACATGTCTCTGTATGGCTCTCTTTTGCTTTATATTGCTCTGTTTGCCTCTGTCTGGTTGCATAAATCACTGTATAGCTCTGTATGGCTATTAATGGCTCCACATGTCTCTGTATGGCTCTGTATTGCTCTATATGTCTCTGTCTGGTTCCATAAGTCTCTCTGTCCTGTTCTATAAGTCTCAGTATTGCTCTTTATTGCATTGTATTGCTCTATATGGCTCCACATGTCTCTGTATGACTCTCTAATGCTCTATATTGCTCTGTATGCCGCTGGCTGGTTCTATAAGTCATTGTATAGCTCTGTATGGCTCTATATGGCTCCACGTGTCTCTGTATGGCTCTGAGTGGTTCCATAAATTACTGTATAGCTTTGTATTGCTCTATATGGCTCCAAATGTCTTTGTATGACTCTCTTATGCTCTGCATTGCTCTGTATGCCTCTTTCTGGTTCCATAAGTCACTGTATAGCTCTGTATGGCTCTATATGGCTCCACATGGCTCTGTATGGCTCTGTATTGCTCTATAAGTCTCTGTCTAGATCCATATGTCTCTTTATTGTCCTGTATGGCTATGTATGATGCTGTACCTCTATGTACATCTCTGTATGGTATTGTTGTTGTTTGACTATTCTAATGGGAGTCTCTTCTATTGCTGATTGGTGGAATTTTGGGGATGACAATCCACAGAACACAAAGGTCCATCGAAGGATGTGATGAGTTTAAACGTGGTTTAAATAGTGTGCTATGTCGTGGTCAGGGTCTTGTATGTCCTGCTGTGCTACGAGTACTGTATTTTTCCCTGTCCCCCAGTGGGCGGAGTGTGTGCAGCTCCACACACACACACACACACACACACACACAGAGCTTGCTCTGAGCACCGTCTCTACTACTCAGCATATCTGCTTCTCTTTTCCACTAAAATAACCACATTATACAGACATGGGTGTTGAGGTTGAGACGATATCTCCAGGTGACGGTAAGTCTCTCCATAATAATAATAAATAATGTAATAATGCAAAATACGGTTTTAACACCGAGAAGACAGCATTGGCTTTCCCGCATTCTTTGACAGGAGCAGGAAAGCATTTCCATCTCTATATGCAGTCTCTGCTGTAGCGCATGGATGAGTGGTAAATGGGGTAAATGGGGCTAATGGGGTTGTAGCACCAGGCAGACTGGAGATCGGGGCAGGAGATTTCCTTTGCTCGGTCTAAATGCTCCGGAGAATTCAAGCACGACCAGAATAAACATGAGCTCCTATTCACTACTTCCGTTTCTCGGTTCCTCGCTGAATTAGGCTGCTTGTAAGAAATAGGATGGATATGTGTATATTTCAAGCAGGAACATCATGATGCAGAAGGCCAGCTCAGGCTGGTCTGGTCCAGACAGGAGCTTTTGCCTTCTAATCCTTAGAGTCCGAATGGCACAGATGGTTTTCACACTCCCTGGATTGCTCCACACACTGCACCCTGTACAAATGGACCACATGCTCTGGTGAACACACACACCAGGGATATACTGAGCTGATACTTGACACTGAGGCACATGTTCAACAGCATGGTCGTGGAACCATGAGGACCCTCTGTATTCCCTGTATTTTAGTTCATTTGAAAGTCAGGGTGGTTTGGAAGCAAGTAGAAACCAGGAAGCTGTAGAAATGAGGTATTATCCCTGCTGAAACAACAGCATGGTCTGACTGGCTACCAACTTCTACAACTATGACAGAACCAGACTAAGAAGGTCTACCAGTTTGACCCACTCACAGTGTCGGAATGAGGGGGCCTCATGTTTAACCGGGGGGGGCCCTATCTCGTTCACATGCTATTACTATTATTATAATTATTATACTTCAATAAACATAAAAAATTAAACGTGTCACTGACTGTAAAGCATAATTTATCATAACTTTAAAGTGCAAGACTCACGAAAACACACGCAAATTAACCACCAGCATATAACCAAATGTAGCTACTAAAGCAAAAGGGCATCTTCTCTTTAGAAGAGCTGCAGACGAGAGGAGGAGGAATTACATTTTTGAAGAACAAGACGAACCATTTTCTTATATCCATTGTTAAAGATTTTTATTAAAACAGTGTTTTGGTAAATGTTTTAGACGAATTTTAGAATAACGATTTCACTGACCATTTAGCTTCTGATTTACGTTACTGACGTAGTGGCAGCGTGTATGTAATTGGCTGACTATGTTAGCACTGCATTATAGGTTAGTCATTTATTTGATTTGATTTACTTATACTCTTCATTCTTTACCCAGTATTCATGGTATAATAAAATCAATTTGTAAAACATTTTTTAAAAATGATTAAGTTTGTTATTATTTTGAGATGTAAGAGGGCACAGTGACTCAACTGGCCGGGCCACGCCCCCCAGGGCCCGCTCCAGGCGCCAACACTGCCCACTCGCTCACAAGTTTGATCATTGGGTTTATGTCGGAAATATCGCATGTGATGTTGCTGATACAATGCACATGTAGAACCTAACCTTTACATTTCTGCTCTTTTTGTAAAAAAAAGGATTGCTCAGAGTAAGTCAGTAATTTGTCACTACCAGGTATTAGCTGTATCCTCTTATGCTTTCAAAATGGATTCTTAATTAACTATAGCAGTTTTTTGTTTTTAACATGCAAAGGGGGAAAAAACCCTATGAATCTGTTATGCTGTTAATAGACATTGCGAAGAAGCTTTACATCGAGTCAAATTCTCCTGGCTGATTAGTTTTAATTGACCGTATTTCTATTCTAATCCTATCTTAATGAGAGTTGCCTCTTTAACAATGACAATCGACAGGGCACAAAGGCCAAGCGAAGAGTGTGATGAGCTTAAACATTTAAAATAGTATATTATGACTTTTATCGTCACCAGATCTCAACCCAGTCTATCACTTATAAGTTGTTAAACCAGCATTGTTACTGAATGCTCTCTACCCCATCAAGTGTGGTAATTTTCAATACCAAAACACACTGAAGCAACAAAACTCCTAATGTAGATAATAGGGGTGTAGTGGTACACAAAATTCACGTATCCCGTTTTTTTTAAGTCACGGTTTGGTTCAATTTTAATATGCAAAACATAAAATTGCTGGTTTTTTTTTTTAACGAACGCAGTGTATTATTATTAACATTTGTGATCATAACAGTTTAAATATTTTTTTTTATAAAATGCCTGCTTTGTTATTAATATATAAAATTATATTTTTTAATAAAAATAAAATTTACTAAATAAAACACGATACACTTTTTTATTACATTGATTCAATTGAGTAATCGATAAAATTGTCTCAATTTAAATTGATTCATAATTTTTTCCTTTTATTTAGTTTTCAATGTAAGACCCTATTTGGGTAATAATAAAGATATGAGCTACTTAACTGTTCGACTTATTTTAGCATACCAAAACAAATGTCTTCATTCCTTCAATCCTTCATTCATTCACTCTCTCGAAATATATGGGATTGTCAGGATTTTCTTATTTTAAGAGAAATTCTTGAAACTGGACATAAGCTAAAGAATTGCTAGCATTAGCCGCTAACCAGGAAGTGGCTAGCGGCTAACGCTAGTGCTGTTAAATCTTTAGCATTTGCATGCATGCGCAACACACTTCTTTTTTCCAGTATGGAGTGAGTAGCCACAGTGACACTGTGCTAACTCGAGTTTCTTTTTATACCCATGCCATTGTTGTGTATGTTTAGAAGTTTAAAAAGAAAAAGAATCTGCAAGTAAAAATGAGTGCGTTCGGTACACGTGTGTACCGTACCGAAAGCCCTGTACCGAAACATTTCGGTACGAATACGTGTGCCGTTAAACCCCTAGTAGACACTGTTTTTTTTTTTTAATCAAATTGTTGTATACAGGACAATTAAAAACTGGGTAATATTATGTATAATATTACCCTGAATATGGGAATCTTCTCCCATTCTTTGCTACAGAACCTCTCAAACTGTCTCAGTTCAGATTGGAACAGTCACTGAGCTGAAATGTAAATATGAACTAATCTCGTTGCTTATGGTCTTTGAATCTTTGGCAAAGTAGAAGTTCTCCATCATGTGCATGTTTCCTGAGGAGTGGCTTATGTCAGTCTACACTCTGCAGAGATGGTTTTCCTTCTGGAAGATTCTCTCATCTCTACCTGAGTCACCTTCAGGATTTTAGACACCTACCTGAATAAAGCCTCTTTCCTCTGCTCAGTTTTAAGAAGTTTCGAAGCATCTTCTATTTAGGAAATATGGAAGCCATTGTGGTTTTCCAGACCATCAAGCTGCAGACATTTCCTCAGATCTGTGCTTTGACACAGTCTCATTATGAAGGTCTACAAGTAAATTCATTTTGGCACGTTTTTCCCCAATATGCACTGTTAACTTTGTGGACAGGAACACTGTCATTCTGGACCCATTTGAGTGTTTTCAGTTCGAGTGAAGGGAAATTGTAATTCTACTGCTTATAAAGACATTCTGTGCAGTCGTGTGCTTCAAACTTTGTGACAACAGTTCGGGGAATAGCCACATATCAACGTGATGTTGGAGTCTACTCTCCTTTGGCTATATTATTTACATAGCATTATCTAACATTTATGCAATAGAGTAATTCTGGTTATTTGTTCTTTCTTTATGATTTTGTGTTATTCATTTGGTCATTTTTAATTTACTTGTCTACACTGGTATAAAGCATATCCATATGTTTTCTCTGATGAATGACTGATGAATTATTTACCTGATACAAATTTAGTCTTATATTTACAAATCCCTCAATCCCAATGACTTTCCCTGTTAGTGGTAATCACACATGTTATTCTTATAATGATTAAGGTATGGCCATATGTGAATTATTTTCTTAATATATTATGGTCTCAATAGAATTTTTTATTTATTCTTGGCCCACATTGGGGATGAATGGGGATTAAGTGTATTAGCAGATAGTAGCACTGTGATATAAACAAACCTGGAAACAGATTAAAACCGCACATGCCACTAGTGTAGAATATACACGTTTAAACTCTTGTAATATCTTATTTACATTCAAGCCGACTGCTTCAGCAAGCCTTGAACTGAAATCTTATCTCACAAAACCAACCCCTTCCTCTTCCTTGAAGCCTGCAGTCATGCAGTATGAATTCCTCTCAGTCCCACAGGGTAACCAGGTCGCTGTACATTTGATTTTACACCCATGTGCATGCATGCATACTGAGATTTACTTTCCCACATCAGTACTGTACTGTTCAATGCTAATGATACGGCCTTTGTTTCTGCTGGAAACAGAATACTGTAATGTTAATGTGTCATTAATGAGCTGTGCTGTTTACTCACACTATGATTTACTTGTCCTTTTCCTCTACAGGAAGAACCTTTCCAAAGAAGGGACAGACATGTGTAGTGCATTATATAGGTAAAGAGCATTTTCCTATTGTTTTTCAATTTGTGTGTTTCTGTGAATCTTAACTTCTAGACACCCAGGTTACACAGACGGGAAACAGGATGTTGATAACAAATTTCTGGCTCAGTTTGAACCCCCCCACCCCCACCCCCTTGTGTACCTAAATGCATTTGTTTGATAACTGAAATTATTGTTATCGCACCAGACCATGCTTTTCCTCAGTCCCTATTGTTTTTTGCTCCAAGCAAACACTCTGGTCAGTAATTAATTTATCCTGAATGATTAATCATTTCATGAACCACAGGAAAGAATAAAGTATAGTAGACAGTTTCTATATCCTGAATGGCATTTTATGCAGAACAGATGCTGTTATTTTATTGTGTTGTGTTCTGTGGATTGTGTGTATTGTGTTTATTGTTCCTGATGTAATGAAAATGGTATGATGATACTGCAGGATTTGGGGCTGTTCAAGTATATTTATAAGCAGTTGAGAGCTAAAGTGCTTGTCCAAAGTCACCTAGAATTGAGATGCAAGCTTACAGCTCAGGAGAATTGCACATTTTTAATCACAGGAATTAGCAAGGAAAAGATGAGCAAGGAAATTTGGCAACAAACATGGGCATATGACATGACAATATTGGGTAAGTGCTAATACCCAGGCTGAAATCTTATTCTCTAGTGCTCCCTCACCCTCAGCTTTTGTCCCAATTTATTTAAATGAAAGAGATCTTGTTCAGGCATTTTTTTTTGCTATAAATAATTTGCCAATTCTAAATATAATCTGTAATTATCGAATGCTTTCAAGCTGACACAGCATTTCTATTAACCCTGACACAGAATCTGTAAATGCGAACTGAGTGTACATCATATTCTAATCTAAATAATCGTTGGTTCACTGAATGACTTTTTCTTGTCATGGACAGTTGAGTGCATTCATGAAATGCAGATGAAGAGTGTTAGTATATCATTTGCAGGAAGTGTCCCCATTATGTTTCCTGAGCTACTAGATAGCACACTCTGCTTACAGATCTGGAGCACACAGAACATTTATTATATATATGTAATATCATTAGTAATATCAATTTATCATATATAATAATCCTGATGGTCTACAATGATAATTTCCATGGTTTCCATTTTAGGAGATCATGTCATGATTACCAAATATGATATGAAGAAATATCAAAGCTGTGAAGTTATAAAGTGCTGGGTAGCACTTTAGCTTTTCTCCCCAGATACTCTTGTGCCAAGTAAAACAGGATGTTTTTTTAGCCACTTCCTAAAGTAGTCCTTGGCCTGAACAGCCCCAGTGCACGCCTGCGTTTCCTTTAACCCGGCCAGGCAGAACAAATCAATTACCCCCCTCTCACTCTGTTTTATTCTGGGAGCTTAGGAAATCAGCAGCTCTTGCTCTTGTGGCTCTGTCAGCTCTATTAATAACATTACTATCACTAAGAATGCATGGGCTCTATGCAGGCTTTCTGAGTGATGACTCTTGTCACATTGTATTATAAGGGAAATTTGTTAGCACTTTATGTACCAAATGGATCACTGTTTCATTGTACATAAAGTACAAATGTACATTCATATCATTCACAGTATATTGATATGGGTTAAAGTTTGTGGACACCTAAAAGTGTTTTTTGAATATTCCTTTTCACATTTAGTCCCCATTTTCATCTATAATAAACTACACTAGATTTTGGAGTGTGCATGTAGAGAGTTCTGCTTATTAGTGCACTCTTAGTGCCGGTCCCAAGGCAGGTTAAATGGGGAGGGTTGCGTTAGGAAGGGCATCCAGCGTAAAAACGTGCCAAACCGAATATGTGGATCATGAATACGGATGATCCGCTGTGGCGACCCCTAATGGGAGAAGCCGAAAGAAAGTTTAATCTATGAGGGTGTTTGTAAAGTCAGGTACTGATGAATTGTGAGGAGGCCTGAGGTGCAGTCAGCATTCCACATCATACCAAAGATGCTCAGTAGATTTGAGGTAAGAGCTCTATAGAAGGCCACTCAAAATACACCGTAAACCGTATATTCTTTTTGTGCATTGTCATCCTGGAACAGATTTGAATTTTCTGGTTCAAGTGAAGGAAAAATTTTATGGTGCCACATCTAAAGACAACCCGAAACAATTTTGTGCCTCTTTGTGGTAACAGTTTGGGAAAGAGTCACATATAAAAAGTCTGATGTCCCAAGTCCCTTTTAGATTGGAGCAGTCTTTGCGATAAGGGCCGGGCTAGCTTATGGGCTACCTAGCATCTTTAGTTCCTGAATGAAACATTTGTATAATGAAAATATTGCAGAAAATAATATTAAGCGTATTGATTAATAAATAGAAAAATACTTACCAGTATTTACTGACAGTTATCTGATATTAACTGTATAATTATAAAGTTAGCTAAGTTAAACATGCACAAATAGATAGATTTCATCAATTATTTTTTTGTTTTTCTCTGTTTAGCAGAGCATAAGAGATTGGTGGATAAGGTCAGGGCATCCAGATGTTTTTACATATTTAATATGCTAGTATAAGCAAAATTTGTAAATGTATTAGACCTGGTAATCTATTTGAATCTATTATATACAAATTGGATTAAGCAGTACTGGAATGTGTGTGGTAGTGATATATCCTGTAAAGACAATTCAATTATTTGGACTGCAATTAATATCAACATTCTACCACTATGGCTCAGGACCCCAGGTTGCCTTTGATTGCCTATCACTGCAAACCTTAACAATGATTAACTGTAATGAATGGACATTCAGTGCCACCCAGATGAGGATGGATTCCCTTTTGAGTCTGGTTCCTCTCAAGGTTTCTTCCTCATACCATCTGAGTTAATTTTTTTTTTTTGCCACAGTCATAGGGACAAACTTAAAAGAAACATTATTTTATAACCACTTGATCTGTGTAAAGCTGCTTTGAGACAATGTCCATTGTTAAAAGTGCTACATGAATAAAAATGAATTTATTTGAATTAAATTGTCCTATCACTCAAATTTAGCACATGCTTAGTATATTCTTATGATTGAAATAATAAAAAAAAAAATCTCATTTAAACTTTCAAATTAATAACTTAAAACCTGGAACTTGAGATCCTTGACGAACTGTAGGCCAAGTTCTTGTTTCCATTCATACGGCTTGGTTTAATACTAACAATAGCAGTAACACATTAATCACATCAGAAGCATCTGTTTAGAGAACATCTGAATGAAGAGATGTACTAAACATTTAATATAAAACATTTCATATAAGGTTGTACTGGCTATTAACTCTACTGTTATACATCACAGGAGAGTTGAGGGAATGCAGGGTCCAAAAATATGATTTAAAATCTTAGGTTATTATTTAATTATCTGCGTAGTTCTAGATTAATTCCACTCAACTTACTCACTTATGCTTTTCCCTCCTCAATCATTAAGAGCTATTTAATGGTTGAAAGGTGCTTACATGTCTTCAGAGCCCTTTACAGTCAGCTTGTGTATGTACTGATCTGGTTACATGGTTTGGGGGGACCAGCTGCTGGCGCTGGTGGACATATACTGTAAACAGGAGTAAAAATAGTGCCACACAGTGCAGACGTCTTACCCACTAAAGTGGTTTTGGAGTTTCTGCATGAAGACAGATCACACGGTTTTGGACTGAGAAACGGCCTTGTGTATGAGCTTTAAAGTGGACAAATGAGATATAGGATGGATTAAAAGGTAGCTTTGGGTCACATTGATTCACATTAGCGATGAAAATATCAGTTACTACACTTGTATATGGTTCCCAAGTAGTCTCTCAGGATCAGCGTTATCCTGTTGTTTCAGCCCAAGTGAAAGACAGTGTAGTGTAATTTCTGTTCACAGGAGAAAACCGATGAAAAACACACATTATACGCTGACTTATGCTGCCGTCCACTGTATGGAGGACTTTTGGCGAAGTGGTCTTCCTAGGGTCACTAGATCTTTCTAAGTATAGCGTGAAAGAGTAGACTCTGTACTGTACAAGGCTCATCACAAGTTCAGTTATGTCTCAGCAGCATTTTCAGCCACTCCAAAGCCTTATGCCCAAAGTAGACTTATACTCCTAAGTGTCTACTATTAATTCCTTATGCAAAAAAATCTAATAAAAAAACAAATAGCCATTAGTTCTAATATCCTAGGATGTGCTTTGACAGTCTTTGAGTTGCAGTTTTAATAAGGATTGGTGACATTCAGAATGCAAAGAAATACTTTCATGCAATTTTTGAAAGTCTTCTAGTGGTTCATCTTGACCTTTGGCACTTCCAAAACTGTTGACCTGTACAATTCTAAAACTGCATTCTTCAGCACTGACAGGCTAGAGCCTGCCAAAATACAGTGTAACATTTATTCAATCTATAAAATAATATAATAAGAAAATGTAATGGTAAATTGTGTACGGCTATAATAATGCTACTCTCTCATGTATTGTATATATTCCCACACTCATGTGCATGTGAAAATGTATACAATTATAAATACATCAAACAATAGCCAGTATGACAAACACAATTATACAGTAAGTCTGTTCAAAGATGTTTAAAAAATCATTCACTTTCATCTTTTCTTCAAAATTCATTACATCAATACGCAATTGTTTATTCGACTTGACTTGAATTTTATGCACAATTGACATCCAAGAGTGCTCCTCTGGTCAGTCTAGACCTCTAACAATAATGAAAAGTCGCATCAAAGAATATGCTGCTTGGAATATGAAAAAACGATTTGAATGCAGTTGTCGATCTATCATTTGTTTATAGCTGTAATAAATACATATAATATGTAGCTGTATGCATGTTAAATCTTCTTCTTCTTTCGACTGCTCCCATTAGGGGGTCACCACAGCGGATCATCCGTCTCCATACCCCCCTGTCCTCTACATCTGCTTCTTTCAAACCAACTACCTGCATGTCTTCCTTCACCACATCCATAAACCTCCTCCTTGGTCAGTTTTCCTCCTTCCTGGCAGGTCCATCCTCGGAATTCTCCTACTGATAGTATGCATGCTAAATCTGGTCACAAAATATTAAAGCAGATAAAAATGTACTTTTATTGCACATCTACAATTTAACAAAACAATTATTAAAAAAACTAAACAACAAAAACATCCAAATACAGACTGCTGCCATGAATATGACCAGTGTAGTTGGTCAATATTTTATAGTTACTGATTATTCACATGCAATTCACCAATCTCGCACCATCACAATAATTAGAATTAATTATAGCAATTAATAAGTGATCGACTCTAGACTTGCTCAAGGATCACCGGTTCACTGATGAGGTCAGGATTCATCCAGGTTCTCTGGTTTTCTCCTTTGCACCAAAACAAACAGCAACCCAAGATTTAAATCAATTCATGGACCCTGAAGATGTAAGACTAATATACTACTGCCCCTGCTGAGAAATGCCCAGTGTTTGTTCTAATGAACAGAAAATACTCAGGATATAATGAACTTCTTACTTACGGCTTATATCTGCACACAGCACTGTGTGACTGCTTTTCTTCCTCTCTGGTCTGTCCCTGTAGATCCAGTAATAACTTCGGAGCATAAAACCTCAGAATAATCTCCAGAATTAGGCCAGTGTTTCACATTCCGCGTTCCTTTTGTTCAAGTGGATCAGAAGAGATGGAAGGCAACTGAAGAATGTTTTGTTTCTTGGAGCCAGTCAGGTTTTATCTGAACATTCCTTTGATTCCAAGCCAGTTTGCTACATGCATTAAGTGCTTGGGAAATAAAAGCAACCGAGGAGGGCGATATTCTGTTTTGGAATGTCTTTATTTCACCCCTAACAGACTAAACAACTAAACACATTTTAGGAAAAAGAATGGTTTTCCAGAACATGTGTGTTAATAATGTGGTGATGAATAATATCGTTTCACACGTTATATTCAGGCAAATATTTGCCATCCACAGTTTGACACCTGTTTTGGGCTTAGAATTGTTTTTTTTTACATAAATGTAAATAATACATTATATGGATTTGAACAAGGAGGTCCAAACCTGTTCCAGAATGACAAAGTCCGTGTGCACAAAGCCAGATTCATACAGATATCTTGAGTGGCCTGCCGTAGAGCTCCGACCTCAACCTCAATAACGGCCTTGTGGCTGAGTAAACAAATCTCCACAAACACACTCCAAAATCTAGTGGAGCTTGTTGAGGAGTGGAGGTTATTAGAACAGCAAATTTACACTAAAGGTAAGCACATATGAATCTTATGGTCAGGTGTCCACAAACCTTTATCCATATAGTGTATAGTGTATATTAAAGATGTACCAGTGCTCTATGATGATCTCAGATGTTGAGCTATTTTATGAGTTGCTCAGTAGCTCCTGGTTCCACAATGTTGTCTGTCTGTATAAGACTGTAGAAAGGACATTACTCCTTATCACACACTGCAGTACCCATGAGTCTGGTTCCTCTCAAGGTTTCTTCCTCATACCATCTAAGGAAGTTTTTTTTCCCTCACAGTCACCCCAGGCTGCTCATCAGGGATAAACACACATCATTCCCTTTCATTCTTAAGTTCTGTAAAGCTGCTTTGAGACAATACTATGTTGCATGTCTGTAGGAATGCTGCAGAACGGAAAAAAGTTTGACTCCTCGCGAGACAGAAACAAGCCATTCAAATTCAAAATCGGCCGACAGGAAGTCATCAAGGGCTGGGAGGAAGGCGTTGCACAGGTAATGTAAAGGATTTTATTAATTTTTTAGTCATTGCCCTACTGTCCTGGTTAATGAAGTGATCATATCTGCATCTAGGGCAATGCTTTGTATTAACCTCTGACCTCATTCTCAGATGAGCCTAGGCCAGCGGGCGAAAATCACCTGCACTCCAGATATGGCATACGGAGCTACAGGTCACCCTGGGGTCATCCCTCCTAATGCCACGCTCATCTTCGACGTGGAGCTTCTAAAGCTGGAGTGAATCCTCCTCGTAAAAGAAGGTGGAAACTCCAACTTGCTGCCCCGCCATGGAAACGCTTCCCGTATATTTAGGGTCTCAAACTACACACTCGGATTATCCTCTTCTTCGTTGCAAACTTGTGCTGCATATTTCACCTAGCTCATTTCAAACACGTGAAACACTACAGGCTCGATCTGCGCCTAAGCGATGTCCTTTTCCATTTCCAACGAACAGCACATCGAATTATTAAATCAGCATAACGTACATATGTGGATGAAAACCACTGGCTTACTGTATTTGAAATGGAAGCATGGTGCAATAGAAGTGACCGCTCTGCTCTTCTGTATATTAAGGGCATTAACAACCACTGTCTGCATTGCCACTTTTGATATAACTATGTCCAGCTAAATGCATATGAAACAATAATCATGTTGCTGTAAGTAATAATATTTTATATGTATCCCTTATACAATTTGCTGCAAATATCATAGGAGTTCACAAAACCTTGCCTATATCTGGAACAAACACTGTATCATGGAGTGCTTTGGCATCTTTAAATATTTTATCAGTTGATCTCTTAATAAATATATTATTATTTGGAATTCTTTGTAGCACACTTTTGTTTTGCTGAATTGCCTATTAAGAGGTAAGACCACGTTTTGGTTCATAAGGGCCAAGAAATGATCAATTTTGTGTAGTGAAAACGTGTTCAAATCCATCAATATTTCTATATCCAGAATATATCCGAATTCTGTTCAAAAACAGTACGCAGAAGTGTGATGGTGTTGTGGTGAGTAGCATTGCATGTTAACAGCTCCAGGGTCTCAGGTTTGATCCAGAGCTTGGGTTACTGTGTGGGTTTGTTCATGTTCTCCATGTGGGTTTTCTTTAATTTTTCTGTTTTCCTACAATATTTTAAAGAATGGTGCGTTTTTAGAGTTTTTAATTAGCAAATTGATTAAAAAATAAGGAACAAAATAAACTAGAATTCACTTTGAAAGACAGTGCTAACAATCCAAATTATAATCTGGTTAAGTGTGTGTGTGTGTGTGTGTGTGTGTGTGTGTGTGTGTGTGTGTGTGTGTGTGTGTGTGTGTGTGTGTGAAAATGTATGTAACCGAATGAAAAATATCTTTGCATTTCAGTAAAGAAAGCAACATATTACAGTGGGGGAAATAATTATTCGATCCCCTGCTGATTTTGTAAATGTAGCCCCTTACAAAGAAATGAACGGTGTAGAATATTTATGGTAGGTTTATTTTAAAAGGGAGAGAATGAATATATATATTTATATATATATAAGATATCTAGTGCAGGTCTACAAGTCCTTTGACAGCTCTTTGGTCTTGCTCATGGTGGTGGAGAGGTTTGAATGGAATAGGATTCTGTAACTGGTGTCTTTTATACACATAATGAGTTGATATTAGGGACACTTTCTGAAAGGGACAGGACTAATCTGGGTGTGTGGGAGTCAGAATTCTTGCTGGTTGGTACAGGATCAAATACTTATTTCACTCGATCAAATACAAATTAATTTATATATAATTTATATATATTTTTTTAGTTCTGGATTTATTTTTTATATTTATTCACTCTGTTAAAATAAACCTCCCATAAAAAAATTCTTGACTGCTTATTTTTTTGAAAGGGGTAAATTTACAAAAGCAGCAGGGGATCAAATAATTATTTTCCCCACTGTTTGTAAGAGACTACATTTAAGACAAAAATGAGACATAACGCACAAAATGAAAAACCTAATGAATGTGCATACAAAAACAACAACAAGCAAACAACAAAAAAATGTAAAAGTGAATGTCTTCAGAACTGTGGCAGATTCTGTGGAGGCTCATAGAACTTAATTCCCTTATAAAACTGCACAAATTTTACTTTAGACTACTACTGAAGATAATAAGAAAGGTTTACACGAAATACTTTAGATACTTTAGATTATTACTGGTAATACTTTAACAGATTTTCTTTTGCATGTGACAAAAATACAGTGTATATATATATATATATATATATATATATATATATATATATATATATATATATATATATATATATATATATATATGTATGATTTGACTGCATTTATTTACCAGTGAATCTTGCCCCCTAGTGGCGCTTCGTGAGCCTCCGGAACTAATGATAACGGAACGCTTTTTTATTACCACCATAACAGCGGATATTATTTCATGTAACACATCCTGGTAAGTGTCGCTGTAATCGTCTCTGATTGGACGATATCACTGTAGGGAGTTGTTTCTGGTCATTCTGATTGGTTGGTTACCAGTTGTTATTAAATGTGATTGGCTGGGCAGCTTATTTCGCTCTTGTGTGCTTGGAACGTAACAGCCGCGTACAAGGTCAGAAAACCATCATTATTCTATCGGTTTTATTCTTCTCAGCAGCCTTTACGTTGTTAAACGGCCAGCAGTTTGACCGCCATAATAAATAAACAATAAAACATTGTCGTGTGTAGTTGTGTGTTGACGTGTGTAGACCAGTATTAGCGTCCGACCTGTTCATTTACACATACACTATATCGACGTAATTATTGGGACACGTGACTTTTTCAGCCATATGTGACTCTTCCCCAAGCTGTTACAAAAAGCTGTAGACACATAGGTGCATCGAATGTTTTCGAGTGTGGCAGCATTGAATTCACCCTTCATTTGAGCTAGAACACCAAACCTGTTCCAGCATGACGATGCCCCTGTTCACAACGCCAGCTCTATGAAGATATGGTTTATAGATAGATTATATATCTTTATTGTTAGGTTTGTGTCACTAGAGCACTATCTCAGTAATTCACTGCTGCCATCTGCAACACTGTACCAAAATATACCCCCCAGAACATCTTGATATGTTTCAGGGGCTCTCGTGCATCTCTGGACCCACAGGATGATGTTTGGATGCTGGACCATCCTCATCACAGCCACACAGAAATGGGGTTGCTGTAGGCGTTGTTTTGATACAAGCGTATTTGGGGTTACAAAGTAACCAACAGGTGAATTCTGGTTCTTTTCAGTTAGACAGACTGAACTAAGCCAAACAATCTGATCAGGGGTGTGTGGGACTTGGGTGACATTGACCCCAAATGAAGTTTGATTTCTCATGAAGTTGACAGCTTCTGTCAGAGAACTAATGCTGTGTTCACTTGTACATTTAGTTGTTTGTATAACTGTTACATGGATTTGGTGAAGGCAAATTAAAAGTGGTTTCAATGTGAACTTCTCTTGTAAACACAGCGAGACTGCCACACTCGTTGATGTGCAGTTTAACACATTCACACATCTGGCAAAATGCTCCATTAATGAACCAATATAATGTGGACTGTATGCGCCTGGGTGGCAAAAATTCCTTTAAAGACACATTGGGGTCTTGTAGTAGTTTACCGATTCAGAAAAAAGACACGTGGAACAAACGTTTCAATTCTGTACATATCAATACACACTGCGTTACACAACCATTCAACAATAATTAAGCAATGATGTCACTATAGCAACGTTATAGTTTACGAGACTAAACCTTTTTACAGCTGTACGTCATTGTACTGTATCTAACTTTCATTTACAGCACTTAGGAAGCTGACAGTGTTATTAACTAGCACCTAAACGCATCACACTTTGGCTTTCATCCTTAGGGGTGTCATGAGCGACTAAGCCAACGTGTACTCACACAGCATGTTGACCGCAGGAAAAGCATGCGCCTCTCTGGCAGCGAAGCGGCTGCTGGCCGCGTCAGGCTCTGCGCCTGCAGTAGTGGACCAGCCGTGCCGCTCAAGACTCTTTCACACGTCCGTATCACACAAAGGGGATGTGGAGCTTAATGAAGCTTGGGCTGCTTTAGCCAAGAAACAGCTTAAAGGAAAAAACCCAGAAGATTTGATCTGGCACACTCCTGAGGGCATCTCCATCAAACCCGTGTACACTCAGGCTGACACGGCGGCGCTTATCGATGAGCTCCCTGGTGTGTTCCCCTACTCGAGAGGGCCCTACCCTACCATGTACACATACAGACCCTGGACCATTAGACAGTACGCTGGCTTCAGCACAGTGGAGGAAAGCAACAAGTTTTACAGGGACAATATTAAAGGTAACTATTTCTGTTTGTACATTTTACATTCACATCTTTGAATAATGCACTGCGTGATGAATCTGTTCTCCTGAAACCTGTCTGGAACCAGTGTATCGTTAAACACTCAGCCCTTTTCTGTGTCTCTTCCTCACAGCGGGTCAGCAAGGCCTGTCAGTGGCCTTTGACCTCCCTACACACAGAGGTTACGATTCGGACAATCCCAGAGTGCACGGTGACGTGGGCATGGCTGGAGTGGCCATCGACACGGTGGAGGACGTGAAGATGCTGTTTAACGGAATTCCCCTGGAGAAGATGTCCGTGTCTATGACCATGAACGGCGCAGTGATTCCCATCCTGGCCATGTTCATTGTGACGGGGGAGGAGCAGGGCGTAGACAAGGCCAAACTCACCGGCACTATCCAGAACGACATCCTCAAAGAGTTCATGGTCCGAAATACATACATCTTTCCTCCAGAGCCTTCCATGCACGCCATCGCTGACATATTCGCCTACACTTCAAAGGTAGGTCTAAAAACATTTTATTATTTTACATTTTAGTGCCTTTCTATACATTCATTACAAAATGGGAAATGTCCAGAAAAAGGCAGAAAATCAGCAGAATATTTATAATTACTAATTATTTTAAAGCGTAATTAATTAGATATTTGAAATCTTTATTTTATAAGCTGTGTTTTGGGTATCTTCATTCCAAAAGCTTCATGTAAGTAAAAAGATGCTTAGAAATAAATATTTGAATAATATTACAGTTATTAGAAAGGCAATTAATGAAATAATTGGATATAAATATATATTTGTATGTATTCAAATGTTATACATTTCTCTAAAATTAGAAACTTATAAAATTATATTATAAACCGTACAGTATCTCACAAAAGTGAGTGCACCCCTCACATTTCAGCAACCATTCATTCTTCTGAAGGGACAATACTACAGAAATGAAACTTGAATATATTTTAGAATAGTCAATATGCAGCTTGTATATCAGTACAGATTTATTGTTCTTTAAATATAACTGAACATAAAGCCATTATTATCAAAATAGTCAGGTGCGGAAGCTGCTTCAAAAGACAGATGCATGAGTGCTGGCCACATTGGTTTAAAGTTTGCAGAAGCAGAAGGTCCACTTGTCACTGCAACAAGTCGGTTTTTATGGCTGAGGTCCCAGAAGGAGGCCTGTTTTGAAGACAACCTGTGCAAGAGCATAAGCTACTGGAACCACGTCCTGTGGTCTGATGAAACTAAGATAAACTTGTTTGGCTCAGATGGTGTTCAGCATGAGTGCTGCTGGTACTGGGGAGCTGCGGTTCCACCATGGATTCCAACATGTACTGTGACATTCTAAAGCAGAACATGATGCCCTCATTTCAGAAACTGGGCGACCCCAAGCACATCATTAACATGACAACTGCCTTGCTGAGAAAGCTGAAAGTGAAGGTGATGGAGTGGCCAAGTATATCTCAATACCTAAGCTCCTCAAAAAAGCATCCTCAAATGGAAGGTGGAGAAGCTCCATGTGTCCATGGAAGAGAATTATGGAAGAGTGGAAGAGGATCCCAGCAACAACCTGTGAGGCTCTGGTGACTTTCATACCCAGGAGGTAAAGGCAGTGCAAGATAACAATGGTGCTCACACAAAATATTGACATTTTGGACACAGTTTTGACATGTTCACTGTATGGCTGTATATCAAGTTATTTTTAGAGGACAGGAAATTAGTACTGCTATAAAAGCTGCACATTGACTACTCATATATATATATATATTCAAGTTTCTTTTCTATAGTATTTTTTCTTGAGATGATGTAATAAAATGGTTGCTAAAATGTGGGGGGTGTATTTATTAATGTGAGATACTGTAATTTAGAAACATTTGTCAAAGACAAATTAATAATAATAATAATAATAATAATAATAATAATAATAATAATGATAATAATAATAATACCATTACTGGCTTTTCTGACTTTTTATGTTCCTGGCTGACTGTGGGGTTTTTTTTGTCTCAAAGCACATGCCCAAGTTTAACTCCATTTCAATCAGTGGCTACCATATACAAGAGGCCGGGGCTGATGCCGTGCTGGAGTTGGCCTACACCATTGCTAATGGACTGGAGTACTGCAGGACTGGCATAAAGGCAGGCCTCACCATTGATGAATTTGCACCTAGGTCAGCGTTTACTCTCAGCTCAGAGTATTGCATTAGAAATTCTGATGTAAACACTTTGTCTGTAAGAATTAAAATTTGTTGGATATTTAAACAGAATAGAAAGTCTTTTGACCTCTTCGGTATATTTTCTAGGTTGTCTTTCTTCTGGGGTATTGGTATGAACTTTTATATGGAGATCGCTAAGATGAGAGCTGCACGCGTCTGTGGGCTTCACTGATTGAAGAGAAGTTCCAGCCTAAGAACTCCAAATCTCTACTTTTGAGGACTCACTGTCAGACATCAGGATGGTCTCTGACTGAGCAGGTCTGTAATCAAATGTGCTGCTAAAAACTGTTGTGGATGTCAAGTGTTTGATGAAGTATTTAGGATATTTATGAGCCTGTAAAGTTGTACAGCTCCAGAGGTGCGGCACCATACTAACATCATAAACTATGACGTTTAGGGTGGATGGTTTTCAGGAAGTTTCTCCTGTTTTACCTGAAATTAACCTGATTATTTTTTAGCTTTACTTCATGCAGCACTTATAATTTCTATTAGTTTTTGTCAAAAAGACACAGATTACTTTGTATTTACTGTAAATGCTCACCGCATATAACAAATGATTTACACTGACCAGGCATTAGATTGACATTATAACATTAGAACCAGTGATTGATTAACACTGATTATCTCTTCATCATGGCACCTGTTAGTATTTAGGGATATATTAGGCAGCAGCTGATCATTTTGATGTGTTGGAAGCAGAAAAAATGCGCAAGCGTAAGGATTAAAGCAACTTGTGATGTCTAGACGACTGGGTCAGACCATCTCCAAAACTGTTCCCAGTCTGCAGTGTTTAGTATCTATTAAAAGTGCTCCAAGGAAGGAACAGTGATGAACCGGCTACAGGGTCATGATGCACGATGGGTCAGGAATGTTTTGCCAGCAAAAGGGGGACCAACGCAATATTTGGCAGGTGGTCATAATGTTATGCCTGATTGCTGCACATTAGTAGATAATATAAATAGTTATTTCACAGCAGATGTTCCCAAGCACTGGGCTATGAACTACTTTATCATTAGAATGTGACCTTAAAAAGGGAGTGACCCCTTAAATAGGGCCTTTATATAATTTTCTCTTTACAGTCCAGTTTCTAATTAAGTAATGAAGCATGAATGCTCAGAGGTCAGATTCACTCACAGCTATGCTCAAACTGATCTTCCACAGGACCCCTACAACAACGTGATCCGTACTGTGATTGAGGCCATGGCTGCAGTGTTTGGAGGAACCCAATCTCTGCACACCAACTCTTTTGACGAGGCGCTTGGATTGCCAACGGTGAAGAGCGCCCGCATCGCCCGCAACACCCAGATCATCATTCAGGAGGAGTCTGGCATCCCGAAAGTAGCAGACCCCTGGGGAGGATCCTACATGATGGAGAGTCTTACTAATGACGTGTACAATGCAGCCCTCAAGGTCAGGAAGAAAGAAAAGTCTTAACTCGTTCAGAAATTGTAATTTTGTGCAGCCACACTGGCAAAATGACATTAAGATATGCACACTTTTGACATTTCCATCATTAATATTTGGTGAAAGCTGTGTTTACATTTTTTTTTTTAGCAGGATAAAAAATCTGGAAGACAAGAGGGTCGTTAGAAGCATTATTTTTGGCACCTTATGATCATTTCTGTGTTGAATTAGGCACAAAGAATCTGTAAGGTCACTGTTATCTCCAGTTAGCTAAATGGACTTTGAATCATTGTGTAATAATGTTTCCTTTCTACAGACATTTTTGCCCATTAACTTAAAGTGGGTTAATCATTCTGGAGTGATCTGTTGTGTTTTGGATTATTGCTGATAGAGCAAATGAAAGCTGTAATCTTCTCCTTTTCTTGCCTGCTTAATGGCATTACATATTCCATGATATACAGTGCAGCTGCCAGCTCAATAAGAAGATATTTCTGTGGAATAAAAAGCATTCTCTCACTGTCCATTTTCCAAGTAGAACTCAACACTCTACATAAGTGACGAATGTTTTTTATTTGTGCATTTTAAAACAGTGCAGTGCGGTGTACAATCTTGTAGCATTTCTTTTATCCCCAGTTCATCAACGAGATCGAGGATATGGGAGGAATGGCTCGAGCCGTGGCCGAGGGAATCCCGAAACTGCGAATTGAGGAGTGTGCTGCACGCAGACAAGCTCGTATTGATTCAGGTAGAAACACAGTCATGAGTCTGAATATTTATGTAAGAGCACTAAATGTGCTCTTACATAATGTGCCCCCCACCACCACCACCACCAGATTAGCTGAATAGAGAAGAGTATATGCTGTGTGTTATAAAAGGACTGGATATACAGGTTTACGTGCCTTATTTTATATTAAGTTTTAATGGTATATGAATAGAATGTATTTCTAAAGCCTCGAGCCTATGAGCATTTTATTTATGCATTGTACAAAGCTTTTGTAAGATAATTTATTCGTGTTTCAGCTTTGTAGGAGCTTTGAGTGTCTAATAATTTTCCCTTCTTAGGATTGCACAAATGAATACATTGTTTAAAAGATTCCACAAGGGGGCACAACAGCAGCTTCAGACAGCATGTATTCCATTTGCACAGGCATTAATGCAAACAGGCTTTCGCTATAACAGCAAAACGTGGATACGGTTGTTATGGTATCAGTTATTGTGAGTAATAAGGGCATACACATTCTCAGGAGAAATGAGCATCAGTTCACTCTGTCCAGTAAAAACTTTTTGATGGAATACCTCTCCAAAGAGCTGCCTGATTGTTTTTTATTTTTAACTGCAATGGTTTCCTCATCTTGTAAAGTTGCTGTTGCTGTTCCATGTGGAGTTTCTGCTTTTATCACACACTTACAAATGCTAGTATTATATCCAACAAGATTAAAAAACAACAAAAAAAACTATTAACCCCCCCAGACTTGATCCCAAAACTCTTTATCTGTTCTGCCTTTTTGAGGACATCTTCATTCATATTCAGCTTCCTTGTTCAGATCATTTATAATTTTTGCACTCACCTTCAGGCAGGTTTGTAAAAGCAGCAGGGGTTTGGTTCACTTCAAGCAGCTTGTAATGTTTTCCTCATGGAGCAGTTTATAGGAGAAAGTCAGAGGGTTTATATTTGAGGGTTTTTGCTTAGTCATTTGTCAGTGTGTGATGTGACTGTTATTTGCTTCTTTGTTTGTTTAGTTTTTATTTGTTAGTCAGTTAGTCAAAGCTCTATAGTTGTGCGCTATTTTGTTTGTCGGAGGATCGTTTCGCACCAAATATGCATGACAAACCAAACTGTAGAGATGTTGACGCTTTTTTAAATATATAAAAATGTTTTAAAGGTGTATTGCAGTGTGTGGTGCTGAATTGGTGTAAAACTGTGGTGAACAATGAACAATCTTGGACCTGCTTTTTTAGTAGTGTCATGCCTGAGTCTAATAAACAGGCTCTTCTCTTATTAGGACTTTAGAACTCATTTACATTTGTTGTATCTTTGTATCTTGAGTGTTTTGGATGGTTTGTGCTGGAGGTTTTAAACGTTCTGAGAATATGATCTGCTAAGCCATATTCCTGTACTGATTTATTTCCTTTGGCCTGATGTGATGTTCGTGTGCTTTTGATGTAATACTAAACTCGTTTTTTAAACTACTTCTTCAGGCTCTGAGGTCATTGTGGGAGTTAACAAGTATCGTCTGGAAAACGAAGAGTCTGTGGAGGTTCTGTCCATCGATAACACTATTGTGCAGCAAAAACAGATCGAGAAACTCCAAAAGGTCAGTTCCTTATCTTTGGGCATTGTGAATGTGTATAAAGGATGAATAACTACGAAATGAAGGGTTGACTAAACTTTTTGAAGTAATGTAATGATGCTTGATTGCAGTTCACATTGTCTAATATGGCTATTAGAAAGAAAAAAACCTATTATAGGTGCTTTTACAAAACAGCTTGCTATTGAAAATGTGTCTTCATTTTAATGGACTAGACACTCATTTTATGCTATTTAATTATTTTAGTTAATAATTACGGTTGGCATACTGTGTGTGTGTGGGGGGGATGTGTGATCGCACTGTACTGAGGCTTTTTCTGCATCTGTAATCTTATAGTGATGTGGCCTATTGTATGTTATGTAACACTTTCCTTTCATAAATTGCGGTCCAAAATTCTGTCGGTGTAGGTTGAAAATTTTTACATTTTTACACAAAGAGCATACATGTTTTGAAGGTGAGGGAGAGCCGAGATGCTGATGTGGCGAAAAGGTGCCTGGATGCTATACAGCAATGTGCTCAAACCAGGGATGGAAATCTGCTGGGGCTGGCTGTGGAGGCTGCTAGGGCAAGGTGAATCAGGCTCATTAAATACAATTTATTTGACGATATGCAAGAGATGTTAATGGCAAAAATGTAAATGTAAAATGTAGGGACGTTTTTTAAATTTGATTAAAATAACAACTGTAAGACGTTAAAATTACATGAGCCAATATTTTATTTACAATAGAACATAGAGAACATAGCAAATGTTTAAACTAGGAAATGTTTCACTTTTATGCACAAATTGAGCTCATTTCTAACTTCATGCCTGCTGCAGGTCTCAAAAAAGTTGGCACGAGGGCATGTTTACCATGTTGTAGCATCTCCTTTCTTTTCAAAACAGTTTAAAGACGTCTGAGCGTTGAGGTTATGAGTTTCTAGAGTTTTGCTGTTGGAATTTGGTCCCATTCATGCCTGATACATGTTTCCAGCTGCTGAAAAGTTTGTGATCGTCTTTGGCCTATTTTCGTTTAATTATGCTCCAAGTGTTCTCTATAGGTGAGAGTTGCACTACAGTCAGGCAAATTCAGCACCTGGACTCTTCCACTACGAATCCATGCTGTTTGTAATCGCTGCAGTGTGTGGTTTTGCATTGTCCTGCTGAAATACACAAGGCTTTATCTTAAAAAGTCTTCTGGAAGGGAGCATATGTTGCTCTAAAACCTTTATATACCTTTCAGCATTCATAGTGCCTTCCGAAACATGCAAGCTGCCCATACTGTATGCATTTATGCACCCCCCCATACCATTAGAGATGCTGTTTTTTAAAGTGAACGCCGACACCACGCTGGAAGGTCTCCCTCCTCTTTAGCCGGGAGGACACGCCGTCCGTGATTTCCAACAAGAATGTCAAATTTGGACTCGTCTGACCATAGAGCACTTTTCCACTTTGAAACAGTCCATTTCAAATGAGCCTTGGCCACAGGACACGGCGCTGCTTCTGGATCATGTTCACATATGGCTTCCTTTTGCATGATAGAGCTTTAGTTGGCATCAGCAGATGGCATGGTGGATTGTGTTTACCGACAGTGGTTTCTGGAAGTATTCCTGGTCCCATTTGGTAACGTCAATGACACAATCATGCCGATGAGTGATGCAGTGTCGTCTGAGGGCCCGAAGGCCACGAGCATCCAACAAAGTTCTCGACCTCGTCCCGTACACACCGAGATTTCTCCAGTCTCTCTGAATCTTTGGACGATGTTATGTACTGTAGATGATGAGATTTGCAAAGCCTTTGCAATTAGACGTTGAGGAACGTTTTTAAAGTATTCTACAATCTTTTTACGCACTCGTTCACAGATTGAATCTTTACTTCTGAGAGACCCTGCTTCTCAAAGACATCTCTTTTATAGCTAATCATCTTACAGACCTGATGTCAATTAACTCGATTAGTTGCTAGATGTTTTTCCAGCTAATTATTTTTACAATTTCTGGATTTGGCAGTCCTTTGTTTTCCCCGTGCAAACTTCTAGGAGACCTGTTGTGGGCATCAAATTTGAAATGAGCTCATTTTGTTTATAAAAGTGTAAGATTTCTCAGTTTAAACATTTATGTTCTCTTGCAAATTAAATATTGACTCATGTGATATGAAAGTCTTTTAGTTTTCATTTTATTCAAATTAAAAAAATGTCCCAACGTTTCCTTGAATTCGGGTTGTACATTAAGACAGAGATGCACTAGTGTTGAATGTAAGAACTGTTGAGTTTTGGGAAGAGTCACATCGTTGCATCGACATAAAAGTTAATGATGTCATTCATATTGTTGTGCATGGTTTTTAACATATTTGCATCGGTTAAAAAAAACGATTTACTGATATATATTTATTAGTAGATGCACTATACAGTAAAACCCCGTTGTACGAGCAACCTATAGTACGAGCAAACAGAGATATGAGCGACCTTGCTTGCAAAATTTACCCTATTTCACGAGCAAATTTCGAAGGCACGAGCAAACCCACGCTGCCGGTTCCCCGTTTTCAGTGGAGGGTCGCATCAGTCGCTTAGTTGATGACGTATCACTCGGTCGCTCTCGTTGTTTAGTGCAGCAAAAACGTAACTTTTTTTAGTTTTATATTTTTATTTCACTAGAAATCTTGAAAAATGTCTACCACATGAGTAAGTGTTAAATTATGTTTACATTACGGTAATTCGCGTGTATTTGTTTGTTAAAATAGGCTACAAATACTTTTTAAGGGCAGAAATAAGCGATCGAATGAGATCTCGGAACGGATTAAATAGCTTTTACATTCATTCTTATGGGGAAAATCAGTTCGAACGTACGAGCAAATGGACCTTCGAGCAATTTTCAAGAACGAATTATGCTCGTACAACGGGGTTTTACTGTACTTATATTATTTAAAAAGTGACCAATAATTTGTGACAAATTTTATATATAGATTGATTTCTCCTCACTAAACTGTTTCTCAGGCTGTTCTCTCAGCACCACTGCTTCTAAATTAATATGAGGTATCATAACTCTACGGAGACACAGGTGTTTCCTAAGAGTCACATAGAATATAGACTTACATGGCAGAGGTAGAGCTGCATCTCCCTGGAGACAGAACAGAAAAAAATGGTTTTATTTAATGTTTTTCTTTTTTGAACTTCAAAGGCCTGTTTGTGAAAAAGGCCATGCGTTAGAAGTCAGAAGGCACTTAAATAAATTGATGACTTGCTGTAAAATAATAATAAAAGTAAACTATATGTACCATATTAAATTGCATAGCATCATATTTCTTCCATTGCATCCTATTGCACTGAATCGCATTGTGTTGAATTGAATCGAAATCGGATTGTACTGCATCACAAAAGGGGTGAATCGTATTGCATCGCTGGCTGCTTCGTATGTATCTTTAATGTATCGTATCGTGGCCTATGCATTGCATCGGCCTCAGTTTATGCACATCCCTAGTTTTCACACATTAAAAGTACTCATAAAATCAAAAACACAACTGCTTCATTCACATTGCTTTAAAATTTCTCCATACTTCTGTGTCTCAGTAAAACCTTTTTAGGAATGATTAATCTGAGCTCAGTGTACAATATCCTGCAGATTTCTATAACAGTATGGATTATTTGGTCGCTCACCACTGTACTAAATTGTTGTGTTTTCCTGAATAATTAAGTCAGTTGTTTTGGTTGTTCAGGTGTTCTGTAGGTGAGATCACAGATGCGATGAAAGCTGTTTTCGGGGAGCACAAGGCTAGCACACGCATGGTGAGTGGAGCGTACCGCAGTGAGTTCGGTGAACATGAGGAGATCACCCTCACATACAGCCGGTAAGATCCAGAAGTTTTTTTCTCTGGATTAATGTTCCTTTAAACGTTTCAGTCTCCAGAGAGCTTAGCTTTTATAAGTCATTCTGCCTGAACTGTCAGGCAACTTTAAAACGTTCTTAATCTCAGGTCTCAGGGGTGTGAATGTTTTTTTTTAACTTTGGCTATAAAAGCAGGGTTTGAGCACTCGAGGAACCAAAAAAATCCTTTCCTAATCCTGTATGTGTGTGTAAGCTGTCTGGTGTCCTCCTGTGGTTTATTGTTCAGGGTCGTGCAGTTTAAGAAGCATGAAGGCAGAAATCCTCGCCTGCTGGTGGCCAAAATGGGACAAGACGGACATGACAGAGGGGCAAAGGTCATCGCCACAGGATTCGCTGACCTGGGATTTGATGTGGACATCGGTCCACTTTTTCAGGTGATTCACAAACCTGTAAATTATATAGTAAAACTTAACAAAATTATAATTTGAGTAAGTCCAAAAACACACTGTGGGGAGTTTAATTGCTTATTGCGCATCTTTATTATACTTTTAAATATATTAAGTGATAAAGCTAGCTTTGTACAACAGTACAGAATTATTCAGGATAAAGATATATATATATATATATATTATTTTTTTTTTTTTCTTAAACTGTGATTTTTATGCTTTGTGACAGGGCTGTGCATCCATGCACAAATTGCCTACATTGTTTTTTTCTCTCTTTTGGATGGTTTTCCCCAGTAGGTTTCTGTAAAACATTCTTTTTTTTTTGTTGTTGTTTTGGGAAGTCTGAAAACAGCTGCTGTCACAAGATTCTATTCATGCGTGTAAATCAAGAGCAGCAAGGATCAAAGATGCACTTAAAGAAGTTCTTAGCGATGTAATAATGAATTCGCCAAGTAATAATTATTACAATATGGACTGACTTTGTAGGATTTCTCTCAGTTTCAAGTGTTATTGTCATTTCATCCAGCTGGTATAGTGCACAGTGACACAAAACAACATATGCCCAGGACCATGTTACTACATAAAACAACACAGAAGTACAGGACACAGTATGCAGGCTTACACAGATTTATAATAATGATACTAGAAGTGTAACAAAAAGGCATTTTAGTATTGTTTGCCACAAAGTGATTTTTTTGATACATCTGTATTTTAAACAACTGCTGCTTATTAAAGTATTATAGAGAATATAAGTATTCTTCAGTAAATCCTGCTCGATTCTTAGTGAACAATGGAGAAAAGGAGTCGAGAGTAAAAGGGTAAAGAACTAATGACATCTGCTCCATTAGGCCCTTATCATCTTATTTTATGACAAAAAAAAAAGAATAACATTTCCTTCTTTTTCATTAAAGAAAGAGCGTCGTTAACTAAAAAGTTGTGTTGATGTCAGACGAAAGCTTTGTGCTACCTGTGTTCTGTTGTTTTCACCATGACAGACCCCACGAGAGGTGGCTCAGCAGGCTGTTGATGCAGACGTGCATTGCGTAGGTGTCAGCACGCTTGCCGCCGGACACAAGACCCTCGTCCCCGAGCTCATTAAAGAACTGCGCAATCTAAACCGGCCGGACATCCTAGTGATTTGCGGTGGAGTCATCCCCCCTCAGGTAAAACTAAATTCATTGCCTAAACAGGAATTAAGAAACAAATCACATAATCAGATTCGATTTGGACTGTGACGTTACAGGGTTTTTTTTCCTCAGTGTAACAGCTATCACATCTATCTACAATAACCATACAATGGTTATGTTTTGGCCATTTTGAACCTTCATCTTTTAGGTCAATAGCATGCAGTCTTACTAAACACAATCATGGGTTTCAGGTATGCGAACAATTACAAAAGTGTCTCAATTAAGTAATTAGCCTAAACAAGATTAATTAATGATGAGCTAAAAGAATTTATCTCTGGGACAGTAAAGTAATGGCTACTGTGAATTGGGATTTGGGAACTCAGTGAGAATAATTAATTATAAAAAAGTCATTTCCAGCAGTAATAGCCATCTGAAACATTACTCATGTCTATATTTTTAAATCTCTGTAACGCCACCATGGTGAATAATTTTTTGACCAATTTATAATTCGTTCTCTAGGGCTCCAAATGTAATTAATAAGCATTGATTTGGTCTGCTTTTGGATCAATGGCAGCAGTTTAACCCCTGAATTCTTACTGGTGCTGAATGTCCTAAAAGTTCATGGCATTCAATTTAAAAAGAATAAAAATAAGGCATTATGTCACAGCAGACAAATAGTAGCTAACAGTTGCGCAGCCTTTCATTTGCTTAATATTTCCTTTCATTGTTTGTCTCCAGCTGACATCAAAATATCTTATTTACTATATAGAGAGTAAATTGATAGGGTAGAGCATGTACGGTATGCAGAAGCACAACTGACTCCATTTATTTAACGAGTTATTAGTCTTCAAACATTTCTTTGAAATGAATAATGACACCATATTTCATGCAGGACTATACGTTTTTGTATGAGAGTGGCGTTTGCTGTATTTTTGGTCCCGGGACGAGAATCCCTCAAGCGGCAGTGGAGGTCATCGACAACATCGAGAAGAGTCTAGAGAAGAACCGGCAAGCTATGTAACTGGAACTGAATAGTACTATGCCTACATTATTTAATGGAGTTGATGCAAATATGGTTATTAAGCATTATATTCCACCACTGATTTACTTGAGTGATTACGGGAAAAATAGACCTGGATTTGTGTAATTTTATATACAATAAACCAGACTACATCTTTAGAGTAATTATTAATCATTAACGCTATCATTCATAATGTGTCCTATTTCACGTTTAGTTTTAAATGTTACTGCTCTGATCACACAGTACTATCCACAAAAAACCCTGCTGTCTTGACAACCAGATATTAAATATGACCTTCAATTGTACAACAATATAAATAATGATATGCATATTAAATCGTTCTGTATAATAATGAAGGTTGAGAGTGTTTCTTTGCTCTCTATGCTCAGATGGGTGTTCTAACAGTGCCTTATGGATGCTGCTGAGTGTGAGCATTTGGTTATGTCCTGTCTCTGCAATGGATTCAAAAATGAAATGTACATAAAGATGGCTGTTTCCTTTATTGTCAAAATGTTTTTGTTTTTTTCATTGTTAGTAATTATTAATATTTTTTTATTATATATTATTAATTATTATTTAATTAGAAATTTTAACCACAGTTTTTGCTTTGATGACCCGATTTCACAAGTTTGCATAAACCCATGTCTTCTGAACACTAAATGCATTTTAAAGGTAGAAAAACAGATAGATAATTCCTTGTTTTCATCTGCCTTTCACTGGGATTTATAGTCCAAACAATCCACAGAATAAACTGAGCTACCTTCTTTAAGATTTTCAAATCCCTGACTACAGGCTTGCTGTAAAATGGTACACGGTCTACAGCTCAAAAACAGTAAGTATGTATCTGCCCAATTACAAGGCTTCTTTGCCACCTCTGCCTTTTTACAAATTTCGTTCCCCCCCATCGGTTGATGTAAAATACCAGCATGGTGTTGCACAAGCTTTCCAATGAGTCTTGCTTAAAAGTATTCTCATAACTGACTTTCAGTCCTAACACATGCACATATTAGGTCTGGAGTTCTGTCTGGCCTGTTATTTGATGTTACTGTTTACGCAGGGAAGGGGGAGCTCATTGGTTAAGATGATCGATTTCTGATCAGAAGGTTGCGAATTTAAATCTAAACACCACCAAGCTGCTTCTGATGGGTCTTAACCCTCAACTACTCAGTTGTATAAATGAGATAATCGCATCTGCCAAATGCTGTAAATGTAATACTTTTTTTTTCTTAAGTAAATGAAATGATGACCTTAAAAAAAAAAACATTCCCATGATGTGACATAAATTCCAAAACTCCTAAGGATAAAGAAACACTTTTAAAATTCAATTTCTGTTGAATGGCCAAGGAGGATGAGGACTAATGAAACTCGACAAATCTATCAGCATTTTGATTCTCAGTGATGACAAGGCAGTCTCTATATTCTCTATGGGTCCCTTTAATGGCAGACTGGTTGGGATCATGGAGGTTGTTCTTGCTCTCTGGAACATTACGAAGCTGACCAGATATTATGATGGCAGTGATGAAGGGGAGGATAACTTGTGAGATGGTCTGGAAGATAGTGGAAGGTATTGGAAGGGCATGTGGTGGGATTGTAGTACAAGATGACTTATATAATTTTACAATCTTCTCATTACAAGAGGTGGCAAAATTTTTAGTAGTCAGGATGAGATAATAACCCAGACTCAGGACAAAACAGAGGACTTTAAGACTGTAAGGCAGCAGCAATACCCACTGCAACCTCTTCAAAATCAATAATACATTATTAAAAGGACACCATAAGCTTCTAAGCTTTTAAGACATAAAGGGACTTGTTTTACATCCAATCTCTTTCAGTCGACAAAGCCAATAAAATGAGTACCTTTCGTTTGGATTTACCTTAATATTGATCCAACTGGTGGAAAATTCAACATCTGTAGAATGCCTGTCGAGTACTTAAAGGTTCTTACTAACAGTAATTATTCTGCTAAGAATGAGTGTAGTATAAGTGGCATGTTGCTGCGTAAGGAGGAAGTCAATAACTCGGTGTCACTCTATTCTGGTTCTGAAATGCAGGTTATCAAATTACTTTTATTCTCCATCCAGTCAGAAACACAATCAGTGACAAAGATTAAACTATTATGTGGTTCATTTTGAATAGCCTGGGGATCAGCGATTAAAGACAAAATGCTACAGTAAATAAATGGTTCATGGGCCTATGCTTGTATGTTAGCGGTGTAAAGAAGCAATGTAATACATACAATGTCGCTGCATAGATTTATCTAATGTATAAACATCTATAAGGTCATGCAAAATCTATGGTAATATTTCACCAAACAGTAAATAAAAAGATCTTTATATACAACAACGTTGAAATTGTAGGATTCACTATTAAAGTGAATGCAAGATGCTGTGAATAAGAAGGAGGTAGAAGCTCAGTGGTTAAGGCAATGGACAGTAGATTAGAAAGTCACCACCAAGCTGCCACTGTGGGGCCCTTGAGCAAGGCCCTCAACCCTCAATTGCTCAGTTGTAAGCTGCTCTGGATAAGGGCATCTGCCAAAATGCTGTAAATGTAATTCTGATATTTCTGCTTTTCTACTAGACATGTGGACCACAGGTTTATTTTCTTTTATTTTTTTTTATTTGCCATAACAGTAAGGACAAAAGGAAAATTACATACAGGATGCTGACTGGATAGTCATCGATTTATCCTATTTTTTTGCACTCTCATTCTAAATTAAGTGTTTACACAGACAACAGGAACAATGCTGTGCATCTTTCACCACTGTCTGCAGCAATCAATAATAATCACACATTTCTGCAATTAAAGAATTTATTCACAAAGCAATTTGTATGACTGGCATGGAAAGAAAGTAAACATCAGTGGACTCCAATTTTATTTAACAGTGATTATTTTCTGCACCCTGTTATTTCAACCACTTTAAAAAAAGAACTCTAAAATGGTGTTTCCTGATGGTGCATCAGCCAGAAAATATTCTGTAAATCTTAAATGAGCAAGCAATTCAAAATGATTTTGACAATCTTGCAATTTGCACACTGGAATGACAATGTAGCCTGGACTCCACATCACAACTACAACCACAAAACAATTTCTCTGCATGTGTCTAAAAAAATGTTTTGTAGATTAGAAAACATAAAACAACACAGTGCATTCTTTTAACAAGTAAGCAAAAGAACATAATTAAAACAATTCGCTGAAAACAACAATAACGTAGGTATGTTGAATGCTACTGCTCAGTTTCTGCTTCAGAAAAATAAATGTTCTTTTATTAAGCACATAATTACACAAAATGACTCTTTGGTCAAAAAGCAGCAGACTCCTACGCTTAAAACGTACAGTTCAATGAAGCTAGAAAATAAATGACAGTAGTTGCATTCCTCTCCGAACATGTAAACACAATAACCAGATAATTTATTCAACCGGTTTGATCTCATAGACCTCATAATAATTACATCTGCTACATCTGCAAACAAAAAGAAAAAGCTATTCACATTCTATCCAGTGTTATGTACATACAAAATCAATGACCATCATGTACTAGGATGTAGATTTGTACCTTACACATTAAGATGTTTGAGATATATTCACCAGGCTATATGTCTATTTATTACAAGTACACTGCTGTTACCTCATACAAAATCTGTTCTATATTGCACTGCCTGCTGATACAACATTTCTCTATTGCATTAAAACTGCAATTTGATTGCTCTGCGTGTCTGCACATATGCTGGCATTGACAAATAAAAACCTTGAACCATAAAGCTCTAGTCATTATACTTGATCATCTCAACTATGTTTATTGGAATTAAGTTACAATTTTCTGTGAAGGCCACTTAAGATCTTCCACTTGAATTTTGGTAAACCATGTCATCAAGAACCTTGTTTTGTGTACAGGGGTACTGCCATGCTGTAACAGATTTGTGCTCTTAGTTACAGTGAGAAAATCTTAATGCCACAGTATACAATGGCATTCTATACAATTCAGTACTTCCTACTTTATGGCAACAGTCTGGAGAAGATACATACATATGGCTGGGATGGTCAACTGCTACAGCCTTTGGGTATTCAGTGTAGATTTTATAACAATGATTAAGATTATAATAATTCTATGACAAGTGTACCTCACTCAGAATTTTAAGGTGTGATCTGAAAATACTGCTTTAAAATTTTCAAAAATTTGTCGACTTGAAATTTCAAATTTGACATGAAGTCATTTCACATGTGTATTTTGTTGAGCTGATATGCATTGAAAAACTTTTAGATGCTTGAAAATGTTTAATATTAGGTAAGAAATAGTAATAATTATAACACTAAAGTATTTCTTAGATAAGAGACCTTACAGACAACTGGGCTGCTCTTTTGATGATTTTGATTCCACTAAATGCTTTTAACACTATTTGAATGCTACATGCCAATGAATGACTTTTGCAACTAATGCAACAGGCACATTAATTGTGATTGTTTAAGTTGACAGTTAGATAGTAGTAGTAGTAATCTATGTCAGGTGAAATATACAAGCATGTCTTCTCATAAATTTCTAATGATATTTTCACACATATATTATATATTAATTATAATCACTAATAACATTTCAAATTAAACCTAGAATAGAGTCAAGTCAAATCAAGTTTATTTCTATAGCGCTTTTCACAACGGACATTGTCTTAATACAGCTTTACAGAATTTAGGAGTTAATTGAGTGACTGAACACATCTATTTATTACTCAATAAATGTATTAGATTATTATACCTATTATTTTATTTAAATCATTTTATGGTAAGAATTTGTTTTACCATTTGATTTGATTGTTTATATGATTATATTTATTACTTGGTTTGGCGATGCTGCCAACCTAAGGGTGCTGTTGGTCCCAAGAGATAGCTGGTTAAACAAGCCAACATTCAGGCAAATGAAAATCCATAAGCACATGGAAAATAAATCCCAAAGTTATTAATATTCCACAATTACAAATTATGTATCGGCAACTCTGTGTGCTTTCGAAACAAAGGCTTCAGTTGCAGCTCTTCTTTGACCGTGGTTCCATCGCACACCACGCAAACTGTATTCTCTGTGAGGTTCTCTGGATGAGAGCCACGACATCCCTTGGATCTAATGCATGCACAGAGAAGCTGCTTAACCTCCTGTTTAAAAGACTTGCTGAAGATATAATAGATTAATGGGTTATACACAGTGGAAGTCTTGGCAAAGAGGCAGGGCAACATACTGACATGAGGAGTAATAGAGGAATTTGAGTAGATGGACCATAAGCTCACGATCCCATAGGGTGTCCAGCAGCCGATAAAACCAGCACTGATCAGAACAGCAATCTATAAGAAATGTGTTAAAGGGTAATATTTTATTTACTTTATGTACAGCTTTTTCATCAAGCCGAAACTTGCCTTTGATTTCAAAGACTAAAGGTAATGAAACGGATAAATATATCCAATAATAATAAACATTATTTTGAATAGTAAATTTATATGATTTATGTGTATTATGCCTTAGGTTACATTAAATATTGCCAATGTATTATTTACAGTATTACACAATAATTGGAAAGCGACGTTTAAAATTATATTACAATCATTATAATGTGGTTATAAAAACACATATGTTGTGACATATATGTTTTATGGGTCTGCAATACTCACCAACATGAGGCGTCGCTGCAGCTTAACTTTGTTCTGCATAATGCTGATATTCTCTTTAGAATTGTAGTAGAAATAGAGTCGGAGGGTGATGCCAAAGTAGCAGAAAACGATGATGACAGCTGGGATGGCCAGGTTCATGGCAAACATGCTGATGACAAAGGATGGGCTGTGCTCCTTCATTTCTGCCCAGGCCAGTGTACAGGACAGTCCGAAGGGCTCAGGGCCATATGCACCCCAACCAATCAAAGGAAACACAGCCCATAAGAGAGCATACAGCCATGTGAGTGCCAACATCACCTGCACTGTCCTTTTAGTGATTTTCTCCACTACACATACAAACACAGACATATACACACATGAATGACTATATGGGGCTGTATCATAAAGTTTTTAGGCTACCACCACATATCAATCCTCCAGCAATGGAAAATTAAGTGGTAGTAACCAAAAGAAAATTATACATCAGAAATGAACATAATATAATATTTTGAGTTTTAATGTTTCACACTCTCACCTTCCATAAGCATAACCACTTTGGATTATGTCCACTTCATAGTAAGATGCAAATAGTGTGGCATTTTATTCAGTATACATCGCTGAACTTTTAGTATGCATTATGCATACATTATGCACTTTTTAGTATAAATAACAACAGTACTTACTGTGAGAATGTAGTTTCATGGATACAGTGAAACGCACTACAGCCATGACTGTCAGGGTGGCTATGCTGGCTACACCAAAAAAGAACCCCATCCAGCCATAGTAGATGCAGGTGGTATCACCTCCTATCCAGTAATGGTTCCATGATGATGCTATAGAAAGAGGATACATCGAGACTGCTGCACCAAGATCTGTTACTGCCAGGTTGACGCTAAGAAGCTCTGGAGGCTTCATCTGAGAGGAGCGTTTGTATGCCAATAAAAGGACCAGTAGATTTCCAACAATGGATAAAATTGCTAAAATTACACATAAAAGGAAAGAAAAAACAAATGTCTATTATGTTACAGAAAACATATAAACAATCCACATATAAGCATTATTGTATCATTTCTATATCTCTATGATTTATATACTAGTACAAAAACATTAAAATGGCATCCACTATTTCTGGACCCCATTCTATCCACAATAGTCCAGGTTATTTCCCATGAGCTTGCCCCATAATGAAATACGTTTTATGTAGCTCAATAGGTCATGTACTAAAACCCTTCAATTGTCAGCTGGTTGAACCTGACTGAACTATTATTTTTATTCAGAAAATTCTTACAACCCTATCACAAGAATTATACATGATTCATCCTTTACTTCAGTTCACTAGCACATTTTCTATTCTTTAAACAGCAACCAGACTTACAATTCACTCAGCCTTCTCTTTTATACAGCTGTCTACTCTTTTCATTGATGGTTTTCAATGTATCTTTTCATGACCAGTCATTCTGTTTGAAAGGTTCAGCCAGCCAAGATTTATAACAATATTTCTTGACTTCCTTCACAAAAACTGGTTCTGTGGCATTGACAAATTAGGATTTCGTTTGAAATACCTAGACAGTGGAATATTGGAAGTATAATTATTGTTGTAAGCCAGATTTACTCATGGCCAGTAGATCCTCAGATCTTTAATGTTCAACTGAAAATAATGTTTTATCTGAAACAGTTTCTTTAAGATGCCATTGAACAAATATTGATCTCAGTCTCAGTAATGCAGGGTCTGCTGAATATAAAAATCAATCAATTACAGCAATGTTATATCATACATATATTTATTTTAGATTTTTGTTTTACAGAACAGTTTATTTTCTTTACAGATTAGCACATTCACCATGCAGTAGAAATGAAAGCTACTTCATGTGTATCATGTCTTACTATGCAGTTTAATTGGTTTTATATAAACAGCAAACTGTTTAATCGATTTACACAGAAAAGGTCTGTGTCATGTTAACAACTCTATGCAAAATATACAATACAATAATCTCATCAAGCAACACTGTACTCAAGATTTTAGACACTGTTCACATTTTTACATGATTTTCTAAAACCTTTGTGTAAAGTGCAGCATATATAGCATGAGCCAATTGTTGAATTCAATACTATGTATTTAATTTTTCAACATTATATCACAACTAAGCTCATAATTAACAGCTCATTTATTAAAAAACATTCAACAGTAAAATACAACCTCTGGATGAATAAATATTCATCCAGAGTAAAAAATAATCTTACTTCATTTTTCTTTGAGCTGCCATTTTTATTTAAACGCTTGGATGATTACATCTGTAATGTTCCAACATATGCATTTAACAGTGAAAGGTCACTATTGAAAACTTATCACAGCAAATGGGTTTTGCCATGGTTTCCTTGGTAACACCTGACATGAGAGACGAGAACCTACAAACTACATAGAACATTACAATAATTAGACAAATGTTTTTGGTCACCTGACCATAAGATCCTATGTGAATTTTTGAACATCCTATTCCACATATCATGCCCATTTATTGTTATAAAAACCTTTTTCTCTGAAATGACGTTCCACTAAATTTTGGAGGAGTGTGCTTGAGGAGTGTGCTTGAGGAGATTTGTGCTCATTCAGCCACAAGGATGTTAATAAAGTCAGGTACTGATGTAGGGTGAAGAGGCCTGGGGGGGAATCAGTGTTCACAATCAATCACACCAAATGAGTTTGGTTAAAACACGGAATCTAAAGGCAAAAGTAATAAGCAAAATCCTTCCTAGCTTATAAATTTAGGGTCACGTCTTACAAACCAAGGGGTCTTCAACTAATTATTATAGTCTATAGCTTCCTTACAATTTATTTTCATATTCCGAGCTGTGTGCAGGGAGCTAATTTCACCATGCTTCATCCTTTATCTTTGTCAGTAAGATGCATTATGTCCAAGAGATTAATGAAATAATTATTAAATTCATTCTTCTCTGAATGGGTAATGAAGTTTTACCATATCAAAGACTATCTTTCATCTTTGTTTAATAATGCTTTTATTTTATTTTATTTTAAACAAGTAGTATCAGCTAATGATCCTTGATTTTGGTGGAGTGGGACAGCACTAATACAGACACAACCTTAAACAAACTTGCACTACAGTAACATTTTATCTATGAAGTCATTCAGCCTAGAGTTCAGGGGGACATCATTCCTCAGGATTTGCATCTGAAACGTATTTCACGCGTTCATTTTTTGTAACATACAGTATTATACTATAGAAATGGTTCTGTATGTACTGACAGCACTGGGACATATAATGAAAGTTATAATAAAATGCTTCTTTTTATTGGCTTGTATGTATTATAATCAATCAGTATATCATAGATAGATAGATAGATAGATAGATAGATAGATAGATAGATAGATAGATAGATAGATAGATAGATAGATCATTGATCAAACAATAAAATATTACAGTTAACAAAACATTGATGTAAAATAGCTTTACTTAAAAAAAAAATCACGTGTCACTTTTATTTAGTAGTTTAGAAGTTTTACCTATCAGCAGCAGAAAGGCCCCGGCTCCATAATCCACCGCGGGAGAAAGTTTCGAGGTATATATATCCATGAGGCAGTGGATTTGTGTTTTCCAGTGGAAGTGTGTAAATCAGTCTGATGCCAGTGGCGCACACAGATCTCGAACAAGGTCGACTCTTTGTACCGACTCTTTTATAGGTGAATGTTTGAGAGCCGACTCGCAGATTTAACAAATCCATCTGCTGAGAGTTCACCAGCTTTAATGTATTTCAGATATTCTATAGTGAACCTTATCATCGAAAGTCCTGGAAACAGCCAATTTTATTGGGTAAGGTGTGTGTGTGTGTGTGTGTGTGTGTGTGTGTGTGAGCGCGCGTGTGCGTGAGCGCGAGCGACTGCAGGCTGCTTATTTCAATGAATCACTGTATAAATATGTTCTGAGAAATAAGAGTAAAAGATGTCAGTTAAAGTAAAGCAAAATATCAAGGGAATGTATTATGTGCAGACACGACAATGTTAATACAGGAAGGCATGGTGCATCTTGTTTTTACATGTGCTTAAACAGATGTTTAATATGTATGATATTTTTTTCTTTTTTTTCCTCCAAAAGTTAAAATAAGATTGAAATAACATACAGTGACGAACAACTTTTTTAAGAACACGTGTACAACCAATCATGCCTGCAATTCTCTAATCAGGCAATCCTGTGGCAGCAGGGCAATGCATAACCATGCAGATACAGCACCAACTATCAGAATTGGCATTAAAATATGATCTCGGTAATATTGACATGGCGTAATTGTTGGAATCTTGGAATTTTACACTTGACAGTAAAGAAAAGAAAACATCCAGTGAGATTTGGAGACAAAGATGCCATGCTGATGAGAAATGTCAACGAAGAATAGCAAATAAGAATTCACAACCAAGGCACACACTTACTGGCCAAAACAAAATAAATATATATATTTTTTATACAAATGAACAATGAGCTGTGATGGAGCTGAAAGTGTCTTTTTTGTGAGATGGACCAAATGATATAATGCATTTAAGAGTTGGCATTCACATCACTACTGAGAGATGCACTCTGAATCATAGATTAAAAGTATAGAGTAGTGGGTAAGCGAATGTCTTAGGTAATCTGTGTGTGTGTGTGTGTGTGTGTGTGTGTGTGTGTGTGTGCACGCTTGTAAGGACCACTCAAACTTCTACACTCATATTAAAGCTTGTTTAAGTCATCCGCTTTACTTGTCCATCTAGATAGAATTGCCTGACTGTATGTATAAATGCAATGACCCCAGGGGCGTGTCTAAAGGGTTGGTACTGAGTGGGTAAGCTAAAATGTGGGGTTTAAATAATGTTAGCATTGTGATACTTGGAATTTTAAGTAAATAGTAAAAACCTGTGTGTATTGAATAAACAATTTAATATTTTTATTTTAGAGTGTTTACAACTCATCTTAATTGATGTCATGGCTGAAACGATTCCTCGAGTAATTCGAATACAAAAAATCCATTGAGGCAAATTATATGAATAAATATATGAATATTTATATATGCATCATTTAGTCCATTTAACTACACACACTGTGTTTCCCCACGGAGCACTTTTACTGATGCACAAACCGCTAAACTCTGGAGCGCTCTGAACAGGTAAACACAGAAGACAGTGCAGAATGAAAAAACGGAGGAACGGGGAGAATTTCGCAATTCCAACTTTTTTTTTTAAGACAACTGGGCAGGGTCACCCCCTGTGAAGTGCCAGAAAGCTTTACACATTGAAAATGAAATGGGCTTTAATCAATAGAATCTAAGTCTTTATTCTCTGGAGAGAACTCTGTCTAACAATCAGCTCTGGAGGAGACGTAACAAGACAGATGAAGCAGCAGTGGCATCATTTATACACCAACAGCTTCAAACTTTAGGCCGACAAGAGGGTTACTGGTGGATGCACCAGAAATGTTGGATATTTGTGAGAAATAAAGTCAAAATTGTGAGAAATGAAGTCAGAATTGTGAGGAAAAAATTCAGAATTGCAAGCAAAAAATTATACAAAAAAGCTTTTGTGGGGCGTAAACGGGCTTCCATAGGATTAAGGCTAAAGAAAACGACGGATCATTTCAAACTAAAACAAAGAAAACACCATACAGTGCATTTCCTTTTTTTTTTTTAAGTAATCTAAAATGTATTTTTATATTGTTATTTTATATTTTTTATTTATATATTTGTGCTTTTATTTTGATGTAATATGGCAATTAAATGCACCAAATGGGTTTATTTTTCACAGATATTTATTGTATGCAATATTAGCAATAAAATGTTAATTTGTTTTAAAAAGGAAACAAATCAGTTGTTAATTTTAAGAGCCCCGACTTATTTTCTCTTGCATATTTAATATTGCTCTTTAATAAAGAAACAGTACTTCTTGTCTGATTACTTGATTAATCGTTGGAACAATCACTAGAACACTTGATTACTCAAATAATCAATAGCTACAGCTTTCAAAATGGACTAATTTTTCACTGACTTTCTGATCTGCTGAACCTTTGTGCATGTTAAAAACTTTCACAGAGTATTCTCCTTTGCCACAGAGAGATTCCTGCTGGTGCTTCATCTTATCTAAATTAGTTCTTGAGTTTTTAGAAATTGTAATATACTCTTTGAAATGCAAATATCTATCAGTTGGAGGTTTTGAAATAAATATGAGGTTTTACAAATATTATACAAGGTCTTGCGAATAAATAAAAAAAAGATTCTGATATCTGAAAAAATATTTAAACGATACCAAGTTATATATGTATAATTGTTTTGAAATACTGCAGTAAACACTACCTAAAGTTGGACAGGATTTTATTGTGAATGCTCAGGCAGGATTTTAGCACCTTCCATGCTGTGTCAGAGTAAAAGAACACAATCATCCCAGTACAGATAATTTCCCCAAGCCAGAATGAATGTAATACTAAACAAATTTAGAAGCCCAGGCTATACAACAATATGTATTGATAGCATGTCAAATGAAGCTATTCATTTCAATATACAAAAACACTGAACATCAAAAGCCCATATTTACTTAAATTATATATGTACTGGGTTTTTTGGTGGAACAGGAAGTGCAGCTATTTTGGTTTAAAGTCTCAGTAAACTTTAGAACAGGGCATGAATCACACAAAATACTTTACATAGCAGCAGGTACAACAACAGAAGTGAAACAACTGAAAACCCACACTTTAGATAGTGTTGTTAAAGGGGAAATGCCAACAGATGAAAGTAATCTGGAAGGCATGCAGCAGGATCCTTTGCTTTGCTGGAACTGGTTTTGTCCATTAACTTTACTGACGTGATTATGCCCTATTGTGAAATATATGAGATATTTAGACTTCTATATATATTTTTTTTCTGAACTCATGCATGTCATGATGCGTTAGAGCTGATTTAGTAAATTGGGTTCTGCCTTTTTAGAACTGATTTGCATAAGACAAATTACTTCTTTTATTTATTTATTATTGTTTTTTGAATATTAACCCATTTTTTAGGTATTTCATCTGATATCAAGGATGTAAAGATTCCCGAATCTTAGTGAAAGTTTAGAAAATGTATTTTTTATGTAATTTTGATATACAAATTATAAAATCTATCATCCACCAGTGTGAATGCTGTTACTTTGACCTAAGCCACAGAATGGAATAAAATAAAATAAAAAATGCAGTGAGTGTAGGACTAATGGTACTTCAGATATGGGCCTTAATGTACATTCTTCTCATTTCATTGAGAAAATGTTCGCTACCTATCGCTAGGTAGCTATTGTAGTTTTCTTTTGCCTTTATGCATCTTTTTTTTTATATTAATATATGTATTTAGCAGAAATTTTCATATTTATAATTGTTTTTGTGTTATGGGTATTGTTGTAATAATAATACAGAAGTGCAGTATTCCAAGGTTTTGTCTTTATTTCAAACATGCTTCTGACAATACCCACATTTCTAAAATTTATGGATTTGCTTATTTTGTTCCCTTATACATTTTTTATGTAATATATCCAAAGACGACTTTTAGTGTTAAGGTCTTTAATATGGTTGTATGGATCACTATGGTTTTTTATGAGTACCAAGTATATTTTCTGGCTTTTTGACACTGTAGGTACAGAATCCCAGAACTTTAATAAAATAGATTATAAGCTTTTATGGGCTCTGGGGTTAGTTCTATCAAAATGTTTCAAATAAAACATAATAATCTAGTTATCTCTGCATTAAGGCTGTTTTTTTTTTTTTTTTGCCCCAGTCCCAAAGGGTTTCAATGTCACAGTGATATATAGTACAAACAAGCTTGACGTAAAATAAATGATAGATGTAACTGAATGAATGTAACTGTATGAAAATAAAAAATATACATGTTTTTGCTATTGGTTTTTACTTTATATGTCATAATTCTGAAAAGAAAAAATAGTGAAGCCTGAACGAATCTGCAAGCGATATCCAACTTCTATTTGTGCATGTATTTCATTTAATGGCTGTATATATTCTGAATTTTCAGCTTCACATTGAATCGGCACATTGACCTCTTTTTTTGACCACTGGAGCATGTCTTATTCATGGATGTTTTTGTGTCTTTCAATGCCCTACTTCAAAGCAAGTGTTTGCTCCCCAGATCTATAGGGTCAGGCTTAATAGCACTTCAGTGCTAATCTTTAAATAACACAATGTTTATTCAGTAGAAAATCACTATTCTGGCTTATAATTTGATTCACAGAAGACGAGCAGATACATGTTTACCAATGCTTAATATAAATAGTAGAGCTTTTGGCACTAGAATTGTTTTATTCTGTGGTATATTACTGACCTATTTCAGATCAAGCCTAAAATTTCAAATATGAATAGTTGCATGGTATTTTAAACATTTTTCATCAATATATTGATGCTCATGCTTTTTGCTCATCAGTTGTGCATAAAATAAACACAAGTATGTGGCACATACAAGACAGTTGTCATGAGACATTCATACATTCTATGTCATCTGATTTTTAATTGCACACACCTTTATTACATTTATCCCACTACATGTGTGGAGTTTTGACATTGGACCTCCTGGAGTGTTTAAAGGCTCTGGCATGGAGAAGCTAGTGTTGGATCTGTGATGATCACAAATGTTGAGCTATTTTATGAGTTGCTCAGTAGCTCCTAGTTTTATAACCATAAAGACTGTATAAGACTGTAGAAAGAAAATTATTTATAATCTTACACTCCAGTGCTCATGTTAGTTCCCACTCTCCAGTGTTCTGTATTGTTGAAAGATTTATGATCAAACCCTTGAAGTCACCCAAATGAGGATGGGTTCCCCTTTTGAGTCTGGTTCCTCTCAAGGTTTCTTCCTCATAACATCTAAGGGAGTTTTTCCTGCTTTGAGACAATGTCTGTTGTGAAAAGCGCTATAAAAATAAACTTGAGTTGACTTGACTTGACATACAAATCAAATAAAAAAAAAAACAGACTTTCACATAAACACTTCTGCAAGCTGGAATGTTTCTGTTATTCTAAAGGACCAAACATGGTCCCAGATAAAAAAAAGATCAGATATACAGATACAGTCAGAAATTTGGAAAGAACTAGAGAAGCTGAATAGGATTTCTTCGATAGGATTCATTATGATCCATTATTCACTCTCAGCAGCTATACAAAACGCTGTGTGTGTGTGTGTGTGTGTGTGTGTGTGTGCCACATATATATACCAATATCGATTAGTTGGGCTGCTCAGGTTTTGGTTCTGTGTGACGGGAAGATGAAAATAGAGAGTAAAGAGCAGCAGGAAAACGTGTGCGTCACGGATGAAAGCAAAACATCAGCACTGTAAGTAAAAACTGTATAATCCTCATCATGTGAAAATGGTATAGTTTAATAGACTGCGATTGTGTAAACTGTTTGTTTGCTAACTTCGTTATAGTCGCACTGGATCTGTTCTGTCGTGACTCGCGAGCATCAGGTTGCGCAATCAGCTCGCGCGCGACATGGTGATGGATTCAATTAAACACTAAATCTAAAAGCAACAAATAACAGCAGCAGTAAATGATTGCATTTTTAGTCGCTGTTCGGGTTTTACCGAAACATTGCATTTGTACAACACTGCATATTTATTCCTTTTTTCTGTTCTGTTCAAACTGCTTGTTTCCATATATATATATATATATATATATATATATATATATATATATATATATATATATATATATATATATATTTTTTTAAATCGTCCGATTAATCGTCGAAAAAAAATCGGCAGTTGCAGACCTAATAATGTATTAGGTCTGCATATACTGTATATTAGAGCTGTCAATCAATGAAAATATTTAATCGCACAACTGTCATGAGTTAACTGGTGATTAATCGCAACTTAATTGCACATTTTTATCTGTTTTAAATGTACCTTAAATTAATACTTTTCAAGTTTTTAATAGTTTTCAATAAATGGGCATAGACAAATATGGATGCTTTATGCAAATGTATCTTTATTATTACTGAAAACATTTTTAACATAAAGCATAAAGAACATAGACATGTATCAAAGACAGTAGACATGTTTTTCAAAGAACTTGTTCATGTCTATTAAACTCATGGAAAAAAAATGTAGGTGCAAATATACAAAATGAAGGGAAACAAAGATCATGAAATAAAACACAAAATGAAACACAATCATAAATATGAGCCAAAGCTAAATTACAAACAAGACAATGTTATTTATGTTCGAGTGATCATAGACATGTGGCAGTTATGTGAGGGTGTAGTGAATGATAAGAATCATGTATTCTGGATATTCTGACATATTGATATTCTAAATACTGAATACTGACACTGATATGAGACTTGTCTACATTGATATACTATATGGACAGAGATATTGGAACATCTGACCTTTCCAGCCATATGTTTTTTCCCCAAACTATAACCACAAAGTTGGAGGCACACAGTTGTATGGGATGTGTCTGGATGTAGTATAATACAATTTTCCGTTCACTTGAAATAGGAGACACAAAACTGTTCCAGCATGATAATGCCCCTGTCCACAAAGCCAGCTACATTATAATATAGTTTACATGGTTTGGAGTGAAAGATCTTGAGTGGCGTGCTATAGCGCTCTGACGTTAACCCTACCGAACACCTTTCAGATGAATTGGAATGCTAACTCTACCCAAAGCCTCCACCCTCTTTATTATTACTTCACTTTACTAATGCACTGTGGCTGAATGAGCACAAATCTCCACAATCACACTCCCAAATTTGGGAAATCATCTTTCCAGAATAGTAGAAATGAATGTAAGAGGTTATTATAATATGAGGACTAAATGTGGAATGGGATATTCAAAAAGCACATCCATATCTTATGGTCAGGTGTCCACAATCTATGTCTATATCGATATATGTATATGTTTATACTTGTCGATTTTAAATGCTTCTTTAGGTTCCTCACATCTGAAACACAACCCAGCGCATAAAGATATATTTTTTTCATATTTATCAATAGTGCTATTTACGTATCTATATTTAAGGCACAATATAGATGTTTTGTTACTAAACAAATTATGATAGCTTGTCATTTACTTGCTCAGAGGCAGCTTTTACTTTAATGAATAATAATTATTATGATTATGGTTTTATACCCTAGAACCCCAGGTGTGTGTGTGTGTGTGTGTGTGTGTGTGTGTGTGTGTTTACACAGAAGCTTTGAATCTTGCTTTAAAACTGCTTAGTCTTGGAAACTTCAAAAGATTCTGTGAGCTTCTATGGGCCAGTTGGACATAAGAAGGAGGCTGAAATTATGTTAAAATTGTGGGTTAGAGTCTTGTTAGTTTTTCCTTTAATTATGGGTTCTCCAACAAAACATCAAAATCTGTCAAAATCTCAGTAGCCTTCCTCAGATAGTAAAGAAATTGAATGAGTTGACACAATCCAAACTGCTATGCAATTTTGTCGTTGTATTATAGTATGTTCTTTTATTTTAAAAATAGAGCAACTCTGAAAATTATTTGCTATAAGTTGCAACAAAAAATGTGATTGTCACCAAAGTTTAATAAATTTAAATTAAGTTTTGACCACCAGCATGTTTTAATTGAATACTGTTTGTGTCTGAGTGTAACAATAATGCGATAGCTTGTGTCAGTTAAATATATTTTGTGGAACTGACTTTTTTTGTTAAGATAAAAAAAAAAAACTTACTATAAAACTGCAATTCATCGAAATTCATAAGAAATCTTTGAAAATTAAAGGACTAAAATAAAAGAAAAAGAAGCTATAACAATTGTTTGTTGAGACATGAATGTGGCTATTTAAGTTACTGTGGCTTACTGTAAAACTACTGTAAAAACTGGTGTGTGTCAAATGAACAGTAATTACACATTCTGTTTGTTTTGAGTCATGACATACTTACAATCCAAATAATGATTCCCCGTTCTCACCTCCATTTATAAAAATATTGGATGAATTTAATGTACAACATTATGCTTATACTTTCAGAAGATTTCTACCAAATGGTAGAAGGCTACAAATATTTTGGCTTATAGCTGGGGCATCCCAAAATCCCTTTCTATTTCTATCTGCCTTGTTGACAATTTAAAGAAAACATCTGGCAAGTGTGGCTTTTGTGATGCTCAAATGACTGGTACATATTTTTGGTCAGACAGAACTCTTCTGGAATGCTAAAATCAGCAACCCATCATTCAAATTACTAAATATGGGGTTATGTTCTGTCAATGTACTGTCTATAAACTCCAGAATCATGTCTCTTCGGCAAAGTATGCTAATGAATCAAGAAACCAAAAACACATAAATGCATCCCTGCTTTCCAGCTCAACATCTGTATGTTTATACAGAGACTTTGGCAGACTTCTACAGGAACAAAGCTTAGCATAATGCTGAAAGGTTTCAAAGGTTATGAAAAATATCGTTACTCTGTTGAAAATAAGAAAACCACAGTTGGTGGAAATCTTATATCCTGGGAAACCAATTAAATGCTTAGACTTTCTAGTTATCGATGGGACACGGAAAAGACTAGAACACATGTACTGTATTCCTTCATTATGATTCCAAATCATTAAAGCTTTCTTGCTTGTTGTAGTCAGTGTGTCTGTCTGGCGTCACTTGTCTGTCTTCTGAGTTATGAACGCAGTGGTGCATACCTGATTAAATTGTGATGGTTGTATATGAGCCAAAATATGATTTGAAGACCTAGCACTGTACACCACACTATAATGTCCTTGATATTTAAGCAGGATATGGTCACTCGCTTATTTTGATTTTGTCTTTTCTCTGCCCAGAAGAAGCTTGTTTTGGATTCATATACTTGGAGTAATTTGATTATAATAATATCCATGACACACGATTTATTGTGTCTCCATAAAAATATATTAAGTAATAATAGTTTTGTGTAATATAGCAATTATGCAGCTATAGTGACATGCCTAATGAGTTGATATAAATAGACATAAGGAAGAAAAATTAGTTTATTGCTCCAACAATAACATTCGACAAAGGTCAAATGTGTATCTCATTTGTGTTTTGCTCTAAACACAGAAGCACGATTCTTGAAAATCCAGCTGTTCTCTAGCAGCCAAACCGCTGTGCCAGTTCAGTGGTACGAAAATCTAAAAAGAAAACAAAGCAGAATCCTGAGTCAGAACATCTGGCGAGTATGTGTGCAGGGCCTGTTCTGTACAAAGAGTGATTGCATTAAAAAGATCTTGTATCATTACAACCTCTGATTCACAACTTCAGATTGGTCTTGTTAAGTAATCGTGTTGAAAGATAATTGCACACAGGGATCCACAACCCACGTTCACTTTAAAACACTCGAACATTCGTTTGACACATCAACTGAAAGAGGTCAAACTGACAAGTGTGTAATTTCACGGCTTAATGGAATTTCTCAGATCTTTACCATCAATACTTATATTGAAGGGTTACGCAGTCACCTGCAAAACACAAAGGCATGTTTGAGAGGAATATATATCATTTGAAGAATAACATTTTATATCAGTCATTTGCATACTATAAAGAATCTAACACAGACCTGCAATAAAATCACTGACAAAGTTAGGGATGTGATTAAGGGCTGTTTTTGCAGTATAAAAGAAAATATACATTTTAATATATTGTAACCTGCAATAAATAAATAAATAAATAAATACAAATTAAAATGTACTAGGTGAAAATCTGTAAAAATGTTTTATTACATTACTACATTCTGTCACACTGATTAAGGATATAGCTTTGTACAGCTTTGTTTTCTCCTAATTATACACAGAAATATTTAAAAAAAATTTCTGCTGTCATGGCATTTATTCAAAGAATGTTGCACATGTTAGACAATATCTCCATCACCATCATCACCATCACCATCATCACATCCTCATCAATTTGAGGCAATATCTTTTAAGGAACATGTCCATCAATCCAAAACAGTCCCAGAAATTAGTAAGATCTGTCTAAGATGTCATGGAACTGTTCGGGCAGCACTTTATAGTCCAAAACCTTAATAAGCCACAATTTGTTATTGTGGAAGAGCAAGTGGAAGAGACAATGACATAGATCCTGTTCAAATTCTTTTACTTCTGCTAAGATTTCTACAAACAAAAGCTGGACACGGTCCATACAAAATGCCACAACAGCTTTTATTTTCTGCTCAACCCACCGGATACAACTGTTTCATCCTCCATGACAGCTCAAGGTTTTGCCACCACCTATACTGTAAAGCAGTGGCGGGTGGTCAGGGCCAGCAAAGCCTTCTCTGCTGGCCTAAACACTATCAGAAGCACTGACCTACATTTACAACCCAAATTCTAATATTTGTTCCATGAAATTGTATTAAATTCTTTATTTCGTAGTGTTTCTCTTGGCTGCACTGCTTCCAGTATGTGTATGTGAATTTTAGATTTTTTTGTCCAATCAGATTTCAGCCTCTATGTTTTGCCATGTCAATCTAATCTGCCCAGGGCCTTCAAAGTCTGTACTGCTGGCCCTTTTACCATAGTCTCTTTAAGAAATACCTCTGTTTCTTTAACCAGTCAGATTTCAAATTCGCCTTACAGGCCAGCTAGCTGGCCCAGAATAGGGTTAGCATTTTTCCTCCTCTAATTGGTTGGTCAGAGGGAAACTGTTACAGCCAAGTTCGACTGGCAAAACAAGTGTGTAGCACTCTGCACACATAAACACATCTGAATTAGACTTTTTTATGCCTACATAGAAAGAGAAATTAATTTGGTTTCGGATATATTTAAAAATACATTTTCAAGAAAAGCTAGTCATTGTGAGGAGGTCGGCCAACCCCGAAGCTAGCTAGTGTGTCTCAGCCTGGGAAAGGGTTTGTTCTCCACTTCCAGACCAGTGAATACGAGCGGTACCACTGGATAACAGCTTTTGAGGAGCAGTGCAAATTATGAGTCTGCATCTCTGGTGAGTAGGTTGTATTTTATTATAATTTTTATGTTTTATGTTATTAGACAAAAATTGATTCTGAACTGCTCCAGATGATGTAGGTGCACATTTGCAGTGGTAGTGTAGAGTTTTGGAGCTTGCTTTAGTAAAATGGTATTAAAATGCCTCTCTCTCTGTAATGCCATGCATTGTTATATTGCGGTTTTTTGTATTGTTTTGATGGTTTCTATAATTGCGACGTGATAGTGGTGGTATTAAGAGGTGGATTAAGTCACGTAAGTCCAGGTCCAGGTACCAAATGCACGGCCGCCACTGCTGTGAAGATTGGTAAAATCTGCAAGACACTTTCTAACTTGTTTTTCTAATTTATCAACAGAGGAGATCCTGCAAGTTTTCTCATTCTGCAATCCCACTAGGATCTAATGTTCTTTCCATAGTCTTCTGAACCATTGCAGAAGATGTCCTTTCTTCATCACTACCATCATGAATGGCTCTATAACTTTTGGTCATGTTCCTATGATGTCTAAAAGAGCTATGGTTTAAAAGAGGCCATCCTCAAGAAACCCAAACATGGGTTCCCAAACCCAAACTTTTGATCCCTCAAACATGAATAACTACCATCCAGCATTACTTTGCTTCTTTCCTTTCCAAAGTCCTTGAACATATTTTCTATAATCAACAGTCTCTATACCTCTCAACTAATTCTCTCCTTTACCCCTATAGACTCTCTTGTTTCAGCTGGGATCTTGGCATGTCTGGCAGATATTCTTTGTGGATAGAACTCATCATCTGAATCCTAATTCCAGAAAAACTGAACTGCTTTTCATCCCAGGTGATTCATCTCCATGTTAAAATCTTGTGATCGCTATGGACAACACTGATTTCACCTTTGGTAACTGCATGCAAGTTTGGGGTAACCTTGGAAAATCAATTGTTCTTTTATTACTGCTTTATCTGTGTAAAGCTGCTTTGAGACAATGTCCATTGTAAAAACACTTTACAAGTACAAATAAATCGAATAGAATTGAATTTTCTTCTTACATTGCTAATCTGACATGATCATGTCAATTTGCTCTTTACATCAGGGGAATTTGTCTGTTTCTGTCCATACAGGCCACTCAGTCTCTTGTTAAATCCTTCATCATCTCAAGACTGGATTAGTGCAACTCACTCCTGGCATGACTGAAATGCATTCGAGTTCTGCAACTGATCCAGAATGCAGTAGCAGGACTTGTTTTCAGCCTTCACAGGTTCTCCCACAAAACCCTAGTGTAATGGATTCATTGGTTTCTTGTAGCTGTCTGCATCAGATTTAAAACACTGATGCATGCCTACAAAGCCAAAAACAGACCATCACCATTCCTACCTCGCAGCACTTCTCACCTTATTGCACCTCTCTCTCTCTCTCTCTCTCTCTCTCTCTCTCTCTCTCTCTCACTCTCTCTCCCACCCTCAACCACTGCACTTTCACTTGTCCAAATGTCTAAATAATTTATGTCCAAATAATTTAGTCACTAGCAGTCTTCAAATGATGTCTACTTACATTAGCATTTTTATTTATATAAAAAAATGCTTAAAACTTTTCCTCAGACAACAGAGTTTTGGACTAATGGTATTCTTAGGCTGTGTCCTAATGAACTAACATTATAATATATTTATTGATTGAGACTTCAAAGTTAGTTGCTCTAGATAAGTGCATCTGCTTAATGCCATAAATGTAAATGTAATTTGTCATCCTTCTGTACTACGCTTTAATTCACTTTTTACATTCACTTAGTGTTTTGCAATTTAAATATTGGTAATGCTCATTTAAATATGTAAAACCATATGGAGACACATTTCTATTCTTCTATTTTTAGATTAAATAATACCTACTAAATTTGTCTTTCATGACTGTTTTTGTTGACTTCATTGTGGAAAATGAGTGGGAAATGGACTTACACGTCACTTTATTATCCTTCATTTTTGTTTGCAACTTCATGTCATGTGTCACAAATTATATACATTTGCAATTGGTGAACATTTCAGTTTTCAGTCTTTACATTTCTTACATTTTTTTGTAACAAAACAAACAAGTAGAGTCAATTAAAGTTAGAAGTTAAGAAGTTTCTAACTACAAACAAGTAATTTTGTACATTTGCATAAGTATTGACTGATTCATTCATACAATTATTCATTCATTAATTCATCTTTAATACCTGCATTGACCAAGTTTTTAAAAATAAAGGTTCTTAAATGATTCTTTGTCAAGATGTATCGCTCTGCAAAGAACCGTTGACATCCATGCAACCTTTGCACAAAAGGTTCTTTGTAGTGGAAAAAGGTTTTTCACACTCAGTCTCAAATGAACTAAACTGGACTGAATAGGTTGGAACAAAAAAAAACATTTTCATGAGGCGTTCTACAAAAACCTTTTGAAGAGTCAAGAGAAAAGAATTATTATTCTAAGATCCGTTTACAGAAAGGTCCTTAGGGGAACCAAAACAATTTTTCCTACGTTATCGCCGTGAAAAACCCTTTTTGGTCCTTCCTGGCACCTTTCATTTTAAATGTTCAATGCTGGGAGCAAAGCAGGAGAATTCCCTCTAAATGAATTGACCTTTTTCAGTACATTGTACAGGAGCTCTCCTGCCGAACACTATACTAGTCGAGTGTTCATTGTTCTGTGTATTTATTCTCTGACAGATGATTTTGGAAGATGTAAACAAACTTCTAATCTGTAAAACAAAAACCTTCACTACTACATAATTACCTCTGTGTAGGTAAAGAACCTGATAAAGAGGTAGACTGCATTGACATTCAAGATTGTTTACAGATTCGATTTTCACATTTTGGAAAAGCTTTTATATCAATGTCAGTTTAAATTCTTGTTTGTGAGCAGAATAATAGAATTATTGTGTCTTGATGGTTTAACAGATCCGAATGCCTGTCGAAGAAAAATTGAATTACTGTGATTACTAATGGTTTTTTGGGAAAACAGTAACTAACATTGACTGAGACTTTTTATTATAGCGCCTAGTCCAGAAAATTCGCTGTGGCATATTTCATGATAATTTAATGAAGCACATTTTAGTTTTCAGATTGAATTAAGATACAGAATTTAGATTATTCTAAGCACAGGATGATGGCTTATGAATAAAACACTACATGTGTACCTTAAAGCTCAAAGACAAGTGGAGAAAATTGCATTTTCTCCTAGGGAAGTAATTACCATAATGGAATTAGCAGAACAAATATGAATATATAATTTCGACTGAGATAGGTAGGTCCCTGTCATTCAAACTCTGCTATTTCTTTCTGTAGCCACATATCATTTTGTTTTATGTTCATCGGTTTATAAACTCTTTAGGATGACATAAGGAATGTGGGCGTTTAATCATGTTTTTGACAGCTCAGGACAGCGCAAAAGAGGATGGTTTGTTCTTGTGAGTCGCAATGGCTGTGGCTTCATGTTTGGCTTGGACTCTAGTGAATAACATTGTATGTGGAAAGGAAATTAAAAATGCAGGGTTGTAATTTACAGGAGAGTGGAACTGATTTAAAGCAACCCCTCCCTTTTTTCTTGCTGCTGCTCTTCGAAGGCTTCCAAATGTGCCACAGCTGAAAGAGAACTGAGCGTTCTTCTGTTGGCAATAACAAGAAAGTTGAAGCTGTCAGTTCTTTTTCCACACCATGGTGTGATGGCACAAGGTAAACGATTTATGAAATCCAAATGCCTCGTACGTTGGACTGAACTGACATACATTGATTTAGCACATTTTACGCATTGAAGAGCAACATAAAGTATCTGTCACCACTGGAACACTCAATGCACATTTCACATGTGTGTGATTTGTTATATGACTCATACTTAGCTGACAAAAATTGGAAAGTGATCACATGGGCACATCCACATGTCCAGGTTACAGTTAGATCATTTGCATGTGTTTAATTTATTCTTAGAAAGTCTGAAGAGTTTGAAAGTCTGGTGCTTTGTGAGCCAGATTATAGCTTTCCCTGAGAATCTGGTCCTTTTTGTCAGAACCTCTTATGTTCATTAGACAGAAGCGATTTAAATCACATGGCATTGATTCTAATTCAACTTTTAGGATTCTGAAGCTTATGAGAAGAAGTGTACAACAAGGTTTAGTATTTTATTTTAGCACAGACAGTTGCATTGGATTCTGCATTAGCTGCCATATAGAGGTCATGCTCTCACTTGTTTGTGTGTGATCTAAAGTGGTAACCAGTTCTTTGGTGATCAGCTGATACTCTGGATTTACTGAGTCTGCATAACCTACATAACCTTGGTATTTAAATAGCCAATATAAACAAGCCTTACATTGGCTTCAGGATGTGTATGATATTCAGACTGGTATCAGAATGGCTGATGTGAAGGGAATTGGAACATGAGGATAATTCTGAAAAAACAAGAAGAAAGAAAAATATTGCCCATGAGAAAAAAAATATGCGATCACTTGTCAGGGGTATTATTATTATTATTAGTAGTAGTAGTGTGAGCTAGTATTCATAAAACTACGCAGACATGATGATGTTATATTCATCAAGCGCTACTTATCATGATTTATTATTATTCACAATAGCTCTGAGGCCTACAGTATATTTACTCTAACCTCACTGTGACTGACCAGGAGATGGCAACATTGCTCAAACATGACAGTATCTCCTCAGTCTTCATTATCCACTGCATAAACCTTCCCTATTTGCTTTCATGTCATTTCGAGATGTGTTATGTGAGAAGAAAGAATGTCTGTGCATACTGACTTGGGGCAGCGACACAATACATACACACACAACGGCAGTTTACAAACACTCCAGACATTTTACGATAAATATTTGAAACACTGAAAGTCGTCAGTGGGGCTCACAGATCGGAAAGATGCAGTAGGCGTATCCATGTCCTCAAAATAAAACCCACGTGATTATTATGAAGGAGAAAAAAATTACAGTGAAAAAAAACCCTGCAGTGTGGTAGGCTAATGAGATGGATGAAGTGGCAACTGAACTGTTTGCGTAGGACAAACACAAAACGGGGGTCTGCTTCTAATGATCATGTGGAAGACGCTAGGCCTTCGGGGTCGTGCCAGAGGAATTTTCCTAAAAACACAGACCTCTTACCGAGCCCAAGATAGACAGAAAAAGAGCGAACAGGCAAAAGTGAGGACCCTCCAGAGAGCAGTGAATTTTTTTCCAGCAGGGCTTGGCGTGTGCTCATGGCGCCGGCATGGGTGTTAGCTGACGAGAGGCCGTCATTCACAGTTGATGCAGCGAACCCTCACGTTGTTGCTGTGCTGTGTGTGTGCAATGGCTCTGGTTGTGCTGACTTGCAGGAAGGAGACAGTTTCAGTGGGAGGTCACTGAAAATAAGGCCAGCTCCTTCATTTCAGCATGGCACTTTTACTAAAATTCTTGCTTTTCATGTCGCAACACAAGTAGAAACGTGCAATTAATTAAATTTTTTTTTTGTTTACAGTGATTATCAGGACATTTCGTTAAATCGGTTATTTCAATGGAGACAAAACACACGCTTCTTCCTTTCAAGTTCTGGGCAAACAGCATTTACAAAATAATTATGGAATTAGAATGCCACCCCTGGTGCACACACTATATCTCTCACATACGTTACACAAACAAGCACTCATGTTTCTTTATATTATGATGACAGGTCTTGGGAGGATTACAGCACTTTGAGCAGGCCTACAGTATACCTGAGTTTAATTTGGTCTTTCCTGCACACTATTCCCAGTTGTTGTTTCTTTACGGCTGCTTTCTCGTTTTACTGGGGTAACAAAGGATTTTATTTACACCTGCCTTACACATTAAGAACAAAGTCTCAAAGTTAGGATTTTAAAATAGTTTTCTGTTGCTTATGGATAAATAGTAAAGCCATGCACGGATGTTTGCCTTGCTACAGTGTAATCACGTCAAAGTCAAAAGAAATAACAAAGAATTTCTTTAAAATGAGCCAAAAAACACTAGTTGTATATGGGTCTCAATCTCAGGATTTATGGCCCTGGACTATGATTCCCTTCAGCCACTGATTCATCATATGACTCTAATTCACATTTTACTAATCACTCACACTTGTTCCTTGTCACCTTGAATAGCGCTTTTATATACTTTCACCTTTCGTGGCATTCTCTGTCTCACGTTTGTCTTTCATTGTTTAAACTCAAGCTCAGGCTCAAAATCAGGCTCAAACATATGTTGATAAGTTCATAGTTTATCATTATTTCATAATGTGAGGTTCTTAATTTTTTACATTATTTGAAAATCTTTTAAGGTAAAGTGAGATCTCATTTGTATCTGCCTGTGCTTCGTTACTTAGTTAAAATGTGCATGTTTAGTTTATGTAACTAATCTACAGTATATAATTCATTACAATATAGTATGACTCTGGATGGATTTAGTTACAATACCTGAAAGCTGTGAATAACCCAAAGCATAATATAATCTTAGAAAGTAAGATATGGTCAATGTCCTGGAGTATAGGATTAAACTATGTTTATTTCTGTGTTTCTTTATTTCTGTGTTCCTGTATGATAGAGTACAGAAGCTTTGTAACGCTAACAAAAGTGGAACAGATCAGACTCCCTATAACAACACATCAAACCCCAAATTGTGCGGCACAAACATTCCAGGGACTGTTGGAGCACCACAATGCTTGTTTAAGTTTTAATTAGTTCTTTTAATTACAATAAAAATATGTGAACATGCACAGAACAGTGCTGCCTTTGCAGCGACCAAGAAAAATAATCCCTGAAAGTCTAAGCTGCACAGACTGTGTGTTCATTAGCTGGGGAGAAATTCGATGGTCTCATTAATTAGCTCTTGGCCTAGCCTTTACTCTAGAGTGACAGGTCAGAGTAGTCACAAGAGGACTGTCTGATTATGTGCCAAGAGTCCAGTAGCTTATGAGTGTGTATGTGTAGATGTCTGTGTGTGTCTGTGTTTTGTGAATGATTTATGAAGTGCTCAATATGAGAGGGAAGCACTATTCAGAAAGTTGTATTCTTTAGCCATGTTGCACATATGTGAAGGATTTGCTGGGCAATCCTCCTGAGACATCATTTATCCTTTATCATGGGCATGTTGATAACATCCTCCTGAGCATACTAGACAAATATCTACAGGAGTTTTGGCAGCAGCCAGCTTCCTACAGTACTGGACAAGGCAAGAAACATAAATAAGAAGTTAATGTTTAGGTCTGCTTTTATTCGTTTATAATCTAAGGATGTTAAACAGGAAGTAATAGTGTGGACAATTTCCTTCCTGCACACACATTCGTACTGTTCCATTCATTTCCAGTGGGATTCTATATTTTGTTTTATTTCTTTGCTGATTCCAGTGACCTCAAGTTTCTCCTGAAAGTCTACTGGACGGTATGTTCAGTTATATATGCAAAAAAAAAGAGAGTTCTTATGGGTATGAAAGAACATATTTAAAAATGTACTTAAAAAAAAAGGAAAAAATATAAGTTTAATGTGATAAAAAGATGAAAATTAACGTAACTTACATAACAAAAAATTACAATGCTGAGGTCTGACAAGCACACTATTAATGCAGCACAACTTGGTAAACACGCACACACACACAGGTACAGAGTAAAATATGTGTAAAAGTTGATTTGGCACCATGAAGTAAACATTATTTTAACCAGCACCAAACTGAAAAAGAAGTCTATGCTACCTATGCTTTTCTATTCAATAGGGCTTTGCTAATTAGCAGCAAATTTTAACCAGAAGAGCTGTATCTGAACCCTGGGCAAGAGGAAGATGATCCAGCTACAAAAAAATCAAAAAGAAAGCATTTCTACAGGGGTCAGTAGGACCACAGTAGCTGTTGCAGTATAATTAGTCTTCTCCTTAATGATTTGAATATTCCTCCAGGCAAAGCTGTTATTAACCTCAATATCTCATAAACATGCACTATATCAAAGCATCATATTATAGATAATTAGCACTAATTAAGCTGAGCAGAATGTGTTGATACTGAATAAAATCTAGAAAACAGAGTTTGTGATACATGCAAAAAAAAAAAACAACATCTACGATCTATGAATCCATAAACCTTTTAAGAAAACTAAATAAACATTTAAAAGAACTATCTGAAAACAGTTTTTTTTTCTAAAACTGCACATAGGATTAAATGCACTTTGAACATCATATGTACATATTTTTATGTATTTTCTTTTCTATTATACAGTGGAAATCACAAACTTTAAAAATGTATTATATATACATTATATACAGTGTGTGCAAATGCTTCTAATTTTGCTTCTTTTTTTTAATTGAATGCAGTCATTTTTATAACAAATTATATTACTGACAACTTGAAATGTAGAATATATGTAATATTTCCGTTTCCTAATATTTGATCATATTTAATAACAGTATGCACACAAGCTGGCATTGACTCCAGATGTTTGTACATAACCTTATTATTCGTTTGAGATCAAATCCTTCAGTCATCTGAAGACATGCTTCAATAAAAGAGATTAAGCATGAGATACAAACTAGTTTCCATGGCCATTTCACAAATTATATAATATATATTTAAATATATATAACTTTTTTTATTGATTAATATGCATAAAAAAAGAATAGACAATGTTTAATATTACAAATCTGCATTTTTAGGTTAATATGTAAATATTTAATTAAATATTATTACAATTATTATTACTACTATTATTATTATTATTACATTATTAAACAATTAATGATTATTATATTATTTTTGTAATCATTTATTTTTTATATTTAATTATGTATGTTTATTTACAATTTTGGACATTTGAATTTTGTTTACCATCATATACAGTGCATATACTCATAATAGCATATTATTTAATATAAATCCAATATAATTTTCTAATACTAAAGCCATTGATAAACAATTCTTACCTAGAAATTGTGGTTTAAAAAAGTTGACTATGATTTTTTTTAAATGATTCCCATCTTAACTTATCCTAAAGCTAGAGTTGTTTTTTTTTTTGCAATTCCAAATGCCCTAAAATTGTTACAGTTTGACTGTATACATGGCTCTTTTACAAAAAATAGCTGAAACCACAAATTGCACAGAACAATTCCAATACTTTTAGAGTCGACCACTTTAAAACTGGGCCTCTGCAAGATTATAAATACTGTTTGATAGCTCTGTCATTACACCCTGAGTGGAGAGGAGGGGGTCAGTCATCTTGTGGCATCATGGCAGAATGGCTTTATTTGATGTGGGAGGCTTCTTTGAGCCTCTGTGCTGCAAGCTTCTGTACACTGTAAGAAGCAAAAAATACATATTGACACTAATAAAAACACACTCACGTAACTTAGCTCTGCTGTCCTCACGCATGTGCCTGTTTATACCTCACACACAAAGACACAAACAGTGACTGCTGATAAAAAACCCACCTCTCTGACAGCATCAGCACACTGAAATTATGCAGTCAAGTCTTGCATGTCTGTGCATTTATGAACAGGACCTGATTGTATGCTTGCTCAGCAAACATGAGGAAAAAAAGAAGTCTTTGTTGTATCTGTTTATATGTCTTTTTTTTTTTTAAATAGAGACTCCATCTCATCATCGTTCTCTAAAGATCCCTGTCCCATATGAGTGCATATCAGATCATTTGGACTCTGGTCACATGGTGCCAAATGCAAAGCAGTGGTCATATCTGGCTGTCACATTTTCTACTGAAACAGTAAAGCACACAGCTGAGCTCTGACCTCTGCCTTCTTAGTCACTGTGAGTGGGAGCTGAAGGTCAGAGCAGGAGTTGAGGCCAGCGGCTGCCTATCATAGGTTTTTATTGTCTAGACTGAGCAACACTTCCAGTAAACAGGCTCTAGTTATGAGGTCAGAATGGCTCTGGCTGTAACAGTCCACACAGCAAAAGCAACAGATCTTCATCTTACTCCTTTTTTCCTTCTGATGTGAACATGTGATGTTAGATGACCAAGTTGACTCAGCATTTTCCTCGTGCCTTGATTATAGTTGTTGTTTCCAGAACGAGGATATATAGTTTTATATTTTGCACTGTTGGTAATGCCCCAAAAAAACTCTCTGTACTTGTAAACCATTTTATTTTGCTGCTTTATGAAATAAAACCTGCCATGGAGTATTAATGTTGACCATAAAATATTCCTATTTTATATCTTAAATTCTAATAGAAATTTTTTATTTCAATAAAAACGATAAAAATAAAATAGAACCCCAAATGAACATGTCAGCATAACAGTGAGCAGCCCCCTTCTCAAATACAGAAGTCCAATTGACATTTTTCTAAACATTGCCATGTGAGCATGCACACAAACCCGGCAAACAAATGAGTGGTTAGTATGGAGATCTGAAAGGTCCTGCAGCAGTGATTGATGGGATGCCGCAGGACAGAGAGTTTTTGCCGCTGACAGAGAAAGCTCATCCACAGATCACAGAGGCCAGTGCTACTCTGGCTATTCGACAAGCCAGGCTGCGGTGAGCATGGGAGAGAGCTGCAGCCTCCGACCACCCCTATCTCATTATTCATTGAGGTTTGTGTGCGCTACATATTTCATTATGGAAGAAGACATGTTTCTATAGCCGTAGCCTGGCCACCATAAGACTCACAAAATATTGAAGTAATCTGCTGAGGTGCTGTATGAAGAAAGATTAGAGAGAAACATGATAGGGAGACATGTTGCCTAGTTTATACAGTGCAACCTCGATACTCATGGGGGTTACATTCTGTGACCCCTCACGAGTAACAAAAAAATCCTGAGGTTTTGACGCTCTCCTTTTAATGGAGGGGAATTGTACATGTACTGCACTGTAAACTCAACAAAAATTGTGAATTACTTGTCATAAAATTAATAATGTTTTATTTACTACATTAAATGAATAATAGAATAATAAAATATTTGTAACATTTTTATGTAATTTATTAGTGCAAACTCTGTTTTGAAATGTTAGTCTTAGTCCGGTTTCAAATGAAAAGTCGCAAACTATTTAAGTCGCGAGTGTCAAGGCCACGAGCATGGTCATGATGTTATGCCTGATCTGTGTGTTTATATATATCAGATCAGGCATAACATCATGACCACCTGCCTAATATTGTGTTGGTCCCCCTTTTGCTGCCAAAACAGTCCTGACCCATGGAGCATTAACAGCATTAACTTCAGCAATTTGGCCAGCTACAATTTTGGAGATGCTCTGACCCAGTTGTCTAGCCATCACAATTTGGCCCTTGTCATACACAAATCTTAAAAACTCAATTTTTATTGCTTTTAACACACCAAATTTGAGGACAAAATGTTTACTTGCTGCTTAATATATCCCTCCCACTAACAGGTGCCATGATGAAGAGATGATCAGAGTTATTCACTTTACTGTCTTAATGTTATGCCTGGTTGTTTATATATATATATACAACACCAAGAGCAAGTGTATTGTCTATAATTATGTTTATTCATTATAGGCTGTAATGCAGAAGCCTTGGTGGCAAGTTTTTATATGTGGTCAGGTGCAAGGCAAGTTGATTTTCTGCCAGTTTTTCTGATGAAACTGACCAGTGTGTATTTCTTACTTCCAAGGATGCCAATCCTTTTGAAGAGGTGTCCAAAATAAAAGAAATGCTGACTAAATAATATGATACGTATATAAGAAATAATAATAATAATAATAATAATAATAATAATAATAATAATAATAATAATAATGTATAATGATACATGAAATTTGTAATGTGTTTGAGAGACTATTTTATTCTCAGGATAATGAAAAGGGACTACATTTCCCATAAGCCTCTGCACCTCAATGAACAATGTTATGTGTTTGTTTGCACACCTGCTTCACCTTCACCTTTCACTAAAGTCATTGTCTTTGTGCATCATTCTTTATGCCTGTCTATCCATGTTTACCCTTTACTATTTATGTTCCACATTCAGGTTAAGGTTTTTGTTGCCAGGGTTGGGCAAAGATACATCAAAATCAATTTTTAAGTAAAATACGAAATACCTTAAGATTAAGTGTATATTTTTTAAAATACAAAGAAGCCTAAAATTCTGAAAACCCTCAATCAACTTCCTGTTTGATCGACTGTATCCCTTCATCATTACACTGACTTGAACACTAAAGTTGATAGAGTAAACAATATTTGATAGCAACAACTTTTCTCTGGCGAGTCATGCAATAAATCTGACATATGCAACCAGTTAACAGATGAAATATTCACATACAAATCCCCAGATGAAGGTTTAAATTTGTTTGAAATTAGCCGACAGTTTAAAGCTTGTGAATGATTCATAATTGTATTATAATTTAGTTACTTGGTGTTTGGTAACGAAGGGCTACTTTGCATCAGCAACACTGACTCAATGGCAAACAAGTCATTCATAAGAAGGCAACTGATGGCACCTGAATTCATAACAACTAGTTTCTAACTAATTAATCATTTGATGATTTATCATAAATTTAACAATATGTTGTGTGTCAGGCACTCATTCATGCAATGGTATGCAAAATCATGATCCTATTAAACTGCTACTTCAACTACTACAGTATTTGCCAATCAAATATTTATTTATCAATCACTGGACACCTATTTGGAAGCTTTTTATCTCGACCACCTTCTATATGCATCAATTTTCTGTTCTGATCGTAACAAGTCTGGGCAAACTACTGAGAAGGCACCAATCAGAGAACCAATTTTTATGATGTCATCATGTGGACTCCTTTTTTGAAACTACAAATTTACAAAACACTAAAGTATTTTGATACAAAATATGAAGCCATTTTCATCAACCCTATCAACTACAAATGACAAAATCCTTTTTTATATTTGAAATATGTATTTTAAATACATGCATTTTAAATACTGCCCATCACTGTTTGTTTTTTGTTAGTTTGTACATTTGCACATTATTATAATATTATTTGCACTTGTATCTATTTTCCACTTCCTCTTTGCAGACTTTACGACATTTATCTCGCTTGTTTCGCAATCTTCTCCTCAGTTTGGAAATCTGCAGCATAACACATTCAGAAAACAAGCACTTGCTGCCCTCTTCCACATACATGAGCTCAAAAACACCCAGGTTTGTTTAGTGTTGCCGGGACAGGGTATGCCATCCTTCCTACCCAGATTCTAACTCTGAACCCTTTTCTGTGTAAGCACTTAAGAACCCTTATGTTACTTAGTGCATTTATGTAACTAATTAATTGGTTTATTTACAAAATAGCAACAGACAATGACTGTCATTCCTTGTCCAATTTAGCCTTTTGGAACGGTGTTCTTATAATGAAACCTTTAATTAAACCAATATCACTCAGGGTTTATACATTTTTTCTGCTTTTCAGTTGCGCAGCTTCTCAAGAGCATGTAGATAGAAAAAAAAAAACTGGGGTGAGTTACTCATTTTTATTATGAATTATTTTGTTACATTTCCGCTACGTCACGTTGGACTACTTACAGTGTAGTCACAAAAGAAAATGCGAGAAAAAAAGTCTTCACAGTTAAACGGTTAGCAAATAAAAGAAACTATAATATTTTAAAACAGACAGTCTGTTATACCATACATGATACTGTCTGAATGCCAACCCTCTAGGCTGTGTAGGTGTTGCTTACAGAACTTTTCGATAAAGAATTAACAACCTCCTATAAAACCGCTCCCTGAATTCTCCATTTTTTAAAGTCACAGTTTCTGCAATTTGTGCACCAGGCCACATTCTTGGTTCCTCCCACCTACATAAAAAATGCTGGTAGCTGAAATGGTTGCTCTTAATTGCCCCTAGATATAAATAAGTGTATGAATGCATGTGTGCATGGTGTTCTTCACTAGACTGTCATCTATCCAGCATGTTTTCCTGCCTCAAACCCAGTGTTGTTGAAACAGGCTCTAGATCAATGGTGACCCTGACCGAGAATAAGAAGTTACTTGAGATGAATGAATGAGTAAATCTAAACAAAGTATAAAACCATTTTCCAGATATTATTAATATGGCCAGATGTTAATAACCTTCAGCACTGCTAAGTATGCACAGGTAAGCCAAGAGGAAGTTTCAAAAGGTTTGATTTGCTGGCACCCAGGCAGGCATCTGTATCCCATCTGTGAACGTGTGTACATGTTTCCACCTGGACAAAGTCTGTGCAAGCTGTTAAAACTCCCACTCTAGCGTCCAGATCCTGCTTTTGAGGAAATGCTTCATCTGGTGTTTCTTACAACCTTACAATTTATGCCTTTTACATGTTCAAATCAAGGGATCTTTGAACAAGTTGGCACCTAAATCAACCGACTGACAGGGTGTATATTTAAGAATATTTGATAGGGGCATGCTATTGTTTTGAGGGCAGCTAGAAAGCTTTTAATTACATTTTTAAGCCAATATCTAAAGTCTAAAGTAAGAATAATTCTAAATATATGTAATGTAGACTCATTCTATAATATAATGTAGGATCCCATGAAATATCTCACAGTATCTGGAAAAGTGACTACAAAAAAGCAGTGTATGAACAGTATGACTTTATAAATATTGTGTCATATTCAGAAATAACATTTATGCTTTGCTTCCTTTAATGACTCAAATTTAGTTCACGGTTTCTTAATTTGCAGTTACAGTCGCAGTTAAGTAGTGCCAAAATCTGAACAATTACCATTGAGCCATCACAACTGAGCACATACACCGAGGTTCAACAGCTTTTAGATATGCTTTTTACATACCAAGCAATTGAATAGAATATTTCTGTAAGGTCTGACAGAGCTTTATTAGTGGAAACATAAAAATGTTTCATTTAACACGAGTGGTAACACATGGGCACATGCCCCAGATCCAGAAGTCCATTACTTTTATCCAAACGTGTAATGATTCAATGAAATTAAGTCAGAAAAAGTTTATTCCACTAGAATTGTTACCTAAATCCAGAGATTGTCTTTAAAACGCATGCAAACGGTGACGCCTTGAAAAACACATTTTGAATTGAAGACAAAAATTCCAGTGGATTTTCTTAAAGCACCATTACCCAGTTATCATCCCTGGGTGCTTAATAAAAAATTTCCACTTCTCATCTTCTCAAGCATACACAAATTCACCGATATTATTTGAGATTCTTTAAAAATCTATAATAATTATAATAATTGGTACAAAGCCCTCTAGTGCAATCTCAGCATAATAAGGAAATCAATATATTGAGTAGATTGAAGTAAAAAAAAAAAATAATTCAAAATAAACATTTTAACCTCAAATTTTAAAGCAGCGCATGTTTCACATTTGCTATGAAATTTTTACCATATGCTTGTTTAAACATCATACTTTCTATTGTTTAAAGATTTATGATCCAACTTTTGATGTCACCCAAATGAGGATGGGTTCCCTTTTTGAGTCTGGTTCCTCTCAAGGTTTCTTCCTCATAACATCTAAGGGAGTTTTTCCTTGCCACAGTCGCCACGGCTGCTCATCAGAGATAAATACACACCATTCACCTTGACTGTTGATTTCTGTAAAGCTGATTTGAGACAATGTCTGTTGAAACGCTATAGAAATAAACTTGACTTGATTTGACTTGACTTTCTAAATGTAATCAATTTTAGGTGAACCTGTATATTATAAGCCTGCTAAAGAAAAGTCATATATGTTATAATAGATTGATAGATTTGTGTGGGATATAAAATGTGTTATTTCATAATAAAAAGTCACATTAGTGGAAAATCTGTAATTGGTTTATTACTTTCTTTGAGCACAGGTGGTTTGGAATGAGTCTGTCAGAAAGCCAGAGAGGGAACATCATTTTCTGAGCTGCACTCTTCTGCTACACTGAAGTGCAGAATACGGGAGGACTTGTTCTCTGGTACTGTTGCGTTAAATCAGTGGAGAAAACTTCATGCGCTGCTTGTGCTATTCAAAAAACTTATAAGCTCTCTGGGACTTACATAGACCAGAGGTGATTCGAACTAGTTAAAAATAACATTAACGCCCTTTATATAGACATTCTGCACCACATAGGAAAGAAAAGCACAAGTTGGAATAATGTGTTTTTGTCACTGTTCTATAATCCTTTACAAATCTCCAAATATATAAAGACTACTAGTACATAGTTAGTTACCAATGATTAAATTCATTTGTTATTTTGATACAGAAAATTGGAAACGTATGTATTTTGTTGTATATATTTACAGTATTTGTATAACATAGTAGCCATTTTTGTATTCATCCTTGTTACTTTTTGGTGTTAATGAAACAATCATATGGAACTCAACTGTTTAAAACCCCAATAAAGACAGAAACCAGATGCTCAATGCAGCACATCCTCTCACTCAAGGCTGCTCATTTGTTTTTATAGCCTATTAAGTGAAACACCTCATTTATCAATGTCAGTTTTTGCACAAAATGATAGCTGTCCTCATGTAAATCAGTTAATCTGACGAATGGTTCAGAATTAAGTGGCTGCTTTCTTATGAAATGTGCACTCTGTCAGCCTGCTGCCCCTGCTAAACCACCCACGACCGGTGCATTTTTCTTTCTGCAGCTGAGCAGGGCAGACTCACTGACAACGGTGTGAAACAGAACTGATTAGGCACAGAACAAGCCCTGTTTCTCACCGCATAAACCAGTCTTCGGTGTAGGCGCTAATACCGGCCTCTTCGTCACCCTGAAGTAGAGGGCTGAATTGACTTGATACAGTATGGATTAGTGTCCAAACCACTAATCTCCTTTACTGCTAAGGAATAAATTCTATGATAAGTTTACTGAGCAGGATGTAATGGAGTGCTCTTAACCTAATTAATGTGTGCATATAGAAAGCTTGTATAATGGGAGTTTCCAGCTAATTACAAAACAGAATTAACAGAATGCCTGCTAACAAAAAAATCCCAGATATTGATGAGACATGGTATGTCATTCCACAATAGAGGACATCATTTTATGCCATACTGTAAGTGATATATTTAAAACTTTTAAGTGTCAACACTTTTTTTTTTCTTACATTTTACATCACAAAACAATGAAAATTTATCCTAATTCATTTAGAAATCATGCAAAATATTAAACCAGTGCATACAACTGATTTCTGTTGCAACTAACGTCTTGTTTAAAATCAAGTCTTTACAAATAGCAATTGAATAGCATTTCTTTTTTTTTTCTTTTCTGTTGCACAATTTTGAAAGAATAGTCTGATTTTGCTGTACTCCTCATCTGCTTAAAATTGGTTAGGTTTTGTTTTCCTTTTAATATTTGTTATTTTCAGTGAGACTACCAAGCACCATAAGTAGCCTAAGACTCTCGGCTGTGGTCTGACGAGGCCAGGAAAAAGCCGCCGGAGCCAGACGAATAAAAAGGAAAAAGCAGAGACGCCGGCGTTTGCCTTCCAATCTGGTTCCTGTCAGAGTACATCAAGAGAACACCCGCAATGCAATCTCCAAAACGGCTCTCTCCCCTCAACCATACGTGTCTCACTGTCAAGGCGACTGAACCATCGCCAAGTCTCCAAAAAGGATGTTTTTTTCCCCATTTATTTATTCTTCCCCTCCTACTTGTGTTGGAATTGACCCATATGGATGTGGATCAATTGTGTATGATATGGTAATTGTGCTGTCACTTCCAATTGTCGTATGATAAAGGGGGAAAGGGAGCAGAGATCAGAGATAAAGACCTTCCAAACTTTCCTCAGAACAGGATTTGCAAAAAAAAAAGTACTTCATATTACTTAATTACTAAGCTTTTACTGCTTTCTTAGAAACCATTTTATTGCTCTCGGTAACAGTAATAGCCCCTGCGGTGCTAAAGATTTAAAATATGCCACTATGAGATCAGAATTAAATCATACATTTATTCATTTCATCATCTTTATCCTGGTTGGAAGTGCAGGAGATTTGAACTTCCAACACAGGTCACCCAAAATGAAATATTCTGTCATACAAAAGTAAAAAAGGAAATATAATATTTGCACAGTAGCCAGTAGGAACACAACCATGTTTGGTTGATTTGGCCTATGCACAGGTTGGTTTGTTTAACTCTGAATGTCAACCTGTGCAGTCGGCAGGTAATGCCTACCAGATGGGTAAAGAAATCTGCTGAATAAAGACACATTAGGAAAGGAGATGCCAAATTTTTCTATGAACTAGGATCTGTATACACCTTTGCATTATTGACAGTATATCTCTTTAAAGCAGGAGGGCAGTGAGTTATATATATATATATATATAAATAAACTTCTTTATAAACGCGTGTTTATTAAAAACAGCCTGACATCTATCATAACCACTTCTCCATAACAATTTAACGTTTTCCTGATGGATTTTGGTGCTATAGTCTAAAATAGAATCAGTCAGTACTTGGAAAGCTGTCTGAATGTTTGTTTGTCCACTAAATTGAGAGCTGCTTGCTCTTTAGTGTATGCCAGACAGTGTCAGAGAAGACCAACCACAGCTCTGGAGGATGAACGACCTGCTGTTAGTATGATGTGCATTTGAGTATCGCTCTTTTCCATTATGCATATTCATCCCAAATACACAAAAATAAATTCTAAAATCCAAATATTCAAAGGGCATTGCTGGCAGAGAAGACGGCCACCCAGAATGGGGTTGGTTACAGATTTTACAAGATTACTTCATGAACATAAAACAAAAACAAAAAAAAAAACAAGTTTCTCATTCACATTGGCATGACTGCATCATGTAAGTAGTGCAGATTTATCAGCTACATTTTTATGCTATTCTACAATGTCCCAAAGATGCTTTATTTGATGCAGATTTAGTGACAGGGAGAAGAGAGAAAACTCATTGATTCCGAAATGTCATTAATATAAACTGGACACAATACAAGTTGGGTCCATGGATTGACAGTGTTTCAGCAATTCTCACTGAATTGACAATGCTTTTCAATTGAGAAGATCAAACAGCCAAATATTTAGCAATATTTAACTTTTGGTGAACCTGTAAAATATTTAATATAAAACATTAATACTTGTATTTTAGTAGAATAGCTGGTTCTCAGTATAAACCATACAGATCATCCTTCCAAATAGGTTAAAAAAAAACAGGTCTGCATAAAAATGTAAAACACTTTGGAATTTGGAACTGAAAATGTACACTTCAATGACACCAATATTCACTACTATGTTAATAGACATTAATCATAGTGTGTCATAGTGTCAATTAATCACAGGTATGAAAAGACATAGGCTTTGTTTCGGAACAAGTCTCCAATAAGCTTCCTACAACAGTGCAACTATTAAGGGGTTAAATAAACAGTATTTGCTAATACGGTCTGTACGGTCTGGGATAGGAAGCAGATTCGCAGACACTTTCAGACCCACACGAATATGGAAGCAATCTCTTGGAAAAATGTAAACACTCAGACCATCCACAGAGGCACCACCTGGGTTCCTGTGTGTGTGTATGTGTGTGTGTAGAGCTTGATCACCAAAGCTGCTGCAAATCCTGCACACACTGTCACATTTTGAGGTGGGCATGTGCACATCTGGAATGAATTTATTTTATAATTCAGCCTATTATTGGTGCGGTCTCTACTTAAGTAGCATGAACACAGTCATGGCCCAGTCCTCAAGACTATGCATGGCCTCTGCCCTACACTAATAAACTCAAGCAGAGTGGGGAGGGCTGAATTTACTCAGGGCTGCCTAGACAACACTTCTATGATGCTCCATTATTGTTTAAGGGAACTTACAAGACCGCAAAATTGTAAGTAACCTGCAAAGTCAAATAAACAAAAAATATGCATGATGTTCAAATGACAAATATGCTTAATAACTCTATAAATTATAAAATAGTTATAATAAGTTATAATAACATTATTATTATTATTATTATTATTATTATTATTATTATTGTCGTTTTTAATTATTATTATTATTATTATTATTATTATTATTATTATTATTATTATTATTATTATTATTATTATTATTATTATTAGATTATTATTATTATCTTTATGGATTCCTGTATTTTTGTGTGATTTAATCTTATTTTTGCTCACCCCCTAAATTTATATTTTTTACATTTTATTTCTTTGGCCTTTCATGAAAAAGCACAAATATTCAGTGCCCACATTACAAGGGAATTAACCGGGATAAATTGCTGTGGTTGCAATGCAAGCCAAGGGGCATTACTGATTTCGATCCTATCACATTGTTGCAACAAAAAGAGAAAAGTACTTTGTAGATTATGTGGAGATATTAATGTAAACCGCAGCATGAGCATTCCCACACATACAAGCTTCTATAGAAAATGGAATTCAAAATAAATTATGATTGATTTTTTGCATTATATATAATATGTAGTAGTTCATCTATATGAAGAGCTCATTGGTCTGTTTTCTCTTTGAGCCTATGAGCCCTGAATCTTCTTCTCCATGGTTGAACCTTTGTTTCATTTACTCTTTTTTTTCTGTTTGAGCTACAGTAATTATTTCACTATTGGGTTTACATTATAGAGATTTAATGTGTAATGCATTTTTACTACTACATTTTTATAAAAATATTTATAAAAAAAAAAGAAAAAAAGCACACAATGTACAGATTCTTGTGATGCTCCATTTAACAACGCACAATGATATACATAACGTGTACAAGAGTACAAAAGAACAGGAAATACTTTATATTCATACCTATTAGATTTAATTACTTTTAACTAAAAAAAGATAGATAATAATTTTATGCAAAGAATTTCAATGTTACAGTTGGTCATCAGTTATAAATTATTTTTTATAAATTCATTGTTTATTCATGTCATTTAAACTCATGTGATCAGAGCTGAATTATTAACTCTAAATGGCAAATAAATCACTGCATTAAACACGTTCTTCACGAACTCACACAAAAAACATGTAGTGTGAGCTGGTATTAATCTTTTGTATTTATTAGATTAGGTTTGAACAGGCCTGTATCATGTACAAATAAAAATGAAAAATTGAGCCATTAGGCTTTTAAAGTTTTTTTCAGCTTTTAAAGAGATTTTATTTATTTATAATTCTAAATTTTATTTATTAATTATGCTTTAAAAAGTATGAATCTCACAAAAATGCAACTAAATTACACAAGTATTTAAATTTCACTAGAAATAAATAAGACGTATAATAAAAGTGAATTACATAAACTGTATGGTGTGTATTATTTAGAATTAAACAATACTACAGTAACCATAAACTGGTTAATATCTCTAAACATTTTTTTACACATATAAATGGAAGCATGTAAAAAGAAACATGATATTTATATAAACAGAGCACTTGCTTAGAAAGATGCAGTAAGATTGTTGGCAGTCAGTATGTTATGTGAATAAAGGGGCTATGCACTGATGTGGGATGATAATGCATCAAGCATTAGGAATGCTGACAAAGCCCATGGGCTAATTTGACAGACTGCAATAGCATAAACACATACTCAGACATTAAAGGGTTGCGATGGCTTCAGAACTAAGCACACAGAGCAGTCTGAACATGCCCAGGTTGTGTATGATGGGTTTGAAAGTAGTAAGCAGCAAAAGGAATGTGCTAATCTGCTTTTGTGGAACAGGTAAATGATCTAAGTAGATCTAAGTATCCGAAACAATAACAATCTAAAATTAAGGCACAGATTTTTAATGTCCCTTGACATTTTCACTAAGTGCAAGAGAACAGTAAGTTTCACGTTTGCTCTTTTATTGAGAAAATAAATGTATGTCTTAGACAGTAAAGAATTCTTTACAAAGATTGTGTTTCAATTAGCAGGTGATGAATCGCTTCCTCATGACTGAACAAAGATGTAGGATACCACATTTGAGGGCACATGAAGGGACTAATTGAAAGACTTTGGGAAAATAATGAAAAAAACAACAACAACAAAAAAATGTCATTAAACATGTGTGGTTTCTTGAAGAGTAACATTTAACTACAATTCTTTTAAAAGCAACACATTTATTGTAAATAAATACAAAAACAGACAGGATGTGAACCAGTCACCAAAGAAGAAATGTATTGTTTCAGATCCCCTAACCCCCCCGACACCACCACCACCACCACCACCACCACCCACCCTAAAAAAAATTAAATACAATAAAATTGATCACAAGAAATGGATGCCATTGTAAAGACATAATACATAGTACTAAATCTGAAAGAAAAAAACACAAGTGAAAAGTCAGCAGTAGCCAGGTGCAGTATCCAACTATACCCCCTATTTTCAGAGATAGACTTCTGATGTGTACATTACACATACAAAGTTATGACTATATAGATGAAGGAAAACTCAAGAAATGGTCTTAGTCAGTGTCAGACATGATACATGAAAAACAATTATTATTATAGATATTTTCTGATTATACTGTAGTTTTAATGCAAGAATTCCTTACCAAATACATCATTCCTTTTCAAATACAATAGTATTCAATTATGAATAATACAATAGTATACTATACTGAATAACAGCAGTCATAAGTGTTATTTTTTATGTTGCAAAGCCTTTCTTTCAATAAAATATACTCTGTTCTGGAGAACAAAATTATTTGGATTGAGATCAGATTTAGAAGGTGTGTTTGAGAAGTCTACACTCTGCTGTCTGAGACTGAAAGACATTGATTGTGCACTATTTTGGATCATATCTCTCTCAGTGAGTAAAAAGGTTATAAAAAAATCTTAACTAACCAGAGAGTTGCACAGTCTAAATATGTATCTTGCTTGTCATAGAATCATATAATAGACCAAAGATACAGAACCAGTATCCAATAATACAGCTACTGTACATGAGGTATTTCCTTCACCTAGGCAGATCAACTGCAGCCGAAACATCAGACGCTTAGTCCACTATTTCTTTGTCAACACTTATGAAAAAAAGGAGGGGGCTATAACAAATGCATTTCCTTGAGTTGCAAAACTTATTTGTAGTACTAATTAAATTCTGCTGTGCACGTGACTTTTAAATAGTAACTAATAAAAGAATATGGATATGATTCATATAAACAGATCGTCTCTGTCCAACATCACTCGCAAATCTCTAGCTGTGTGCTTTACAGACATTTTACATCCTCCAGCAATTTATCGGTTCAAACATCAACTATCTATTAGAAACACATGTCTCATATTAAACTCTTCCCCTCCACTTCAAATAAATCAAGCATACTTGACACTCAAGTTTATTGAAGCCATATTACTCAGAGCCACGCACAGGCTTCTGTGACTTAAACGTTTACATATTCAAAATGACTTTTTGTGTGTGTGTGTGTGTGTGTGTGTGTGTGTGTGTGTGTGTGTGGTGGAGGGAAGGACGTTTAAGCAGCCGTCCCACTAATTTGACAAAAAATAACAAAACTAATATACAACAATCCGTACAGTGCTGTAAATGACTCCAAATACGCCACTCTTCTTACCCATTCATTTTATTTTCACAGTTTTGATTATATAAAATACATGATTTGAACTCTGCTTAGTTCTGAAACTGCACTTCATTACAATATTTCCTGTTTAAATCTCCATTTTCCAAATCAAAAGCTGGTGGCATTTATAATCCTCGGTTCCACAAAACCTTAAATCTGAAACCCAGAAGACATCAATTTAATATACGACATATGTAAGCAAATCACAGCAAAGAAATGTAAAATGAATGAAGATTGATGCAAGTGTAGCTTAGATTGGGGTCTGGGACACTACAGACTCCCCATTCGTCAATTACTGAATCATTTCTGTGCTTGAATTAGTATACATGATGTGAATGTGGCAGAATATTCCCGTCGTTTTTTTCTCTGCTGAAAAAGTAGTGTGGCAGGACTGACAAAAGGTCAACAACCAAATTGTGGAAACACGGGTTACCATTAATAATGATAGAAGCTTTTTGATGTCGGAGATGTTTTGGTGGCATTTTTATAAATATTTTGAAGACTGTCAATTAATGCTGAAATTCCATATATGTGCTCTGTCCGGAAAAATAAACACCCGTTGCTCAGCCCTGGATGTGAATGTACCGTTTTGTTCATACTCTTAGTAGGCCTAACTACAGACATGTAACTTATTTGCTATGTTTCAAAATATTAAGTTCACGTGAGTTCCCGCACATTTCTGCACTACCAGTGGCAGAAGAGTTCAAGCAATCTTAAAAACAAAGAGAGATATATATTTAAAATTCTTTCATGAAAAATGTAAACCACTCGATCACAGATGGAGCTCAGAAAGTATGACTCAAAGCGAATCAAAAGAGGTTTAACTATAACCATTCTGAAGCCCTGGCGAGCTGAGACAGTTCGGTTATGTGGTGATGTGATAAGTGGTCCAATAGCAAGCAGAGCCACGTAAAAATAGAACAGCACATTCCAATCTAGCATAAAAGCGGCAGTATACCATCAGAATCCCACAACGTACTGCACAATTATTGCGCATCTCTTCTGAGGCACGCCTTAAAAAACCCCACTATGTCCACATGTAATGCCACTAACATCAGGTAGCACTTAAGCGTCCTTCAACCCGGTATATATGACTAAACATACTGGCCAATTACTAAACATGCAAACAGAGTTTTACTTTCTTTGTCACACTGTAATAAAGACCGTGTTCGTTCAATAACAGGATATGATCACACTTGCAATGCTGAAAGTATGCATCAACAGCACATTAAAGTACATCTTTGCTTTTGTTTTTGACCACTGAATGTAGATGGTCACTTCCAGAAGAATTCTTGGTTTTTGTTTTTATTTTTTTTCCAAGGTACTTTATCATGTATAACCAAAAATGATTTTTTTTCATGATTTATTAATGCAAAGGTATCAGTATAATTCTCAAAACATACTTCTTAGAAAGCGTTAGAAAATTCATTAATATAGCAAATATGTTCATACAGTTCCTTTTTGAAACATCAAAATTCCAAAACTGAGTATAATAATGCTGTTAATAACTGTTTCAGAGAAATAAATAATAATAATAATAATAATAATAATAATAATAATAATAATAATAATAATAATCATGAATTAGTAATTTGGCAAAAATAATTGTCTTCATTGTCTTCCCAATACCTATTGCCTAATAAAATAACATATCAGCAAACTGTTGATTTAAAATACAAAAATACTGAGTACCATTTAAACCAGTGTTGTCTGATATCTTTACCCTTTTTTATATATATATATATATATATATATATATATATATATATATATATATATATATATATATATATATATATATATGTATTTGTACTAAAAGATGTCATATACACACAATGCTGGTGCTGTGTCTGGAATTTACAAACACTGTCTTAGTGATTTTACAGTCTAACAAAAACATGATCGTTCACTTTAATGATGTGGCTTCTCAAGGACTGATAAACTGCAAACATTTCTATAAACAGTATGAAGAAAACAAACTAGCCTTTAGGAATTATGTAATGAATTTGTGTATCTCTGAAGTTTGTGTAACAGGAGCATAATTTCCACAGCTGGCTGAAACAAAGAAGTAGAGAAGGGCTTAAATTGTTAGACTGAAATCACACAAGTCACACAAGTCATTAATTTTTTCAATGATTTAAAATGATAAACGAGTGATATTGCCTTCTGGCAATTCAAGAAAAAAATCTCAGTGACCATCTGCAAATCGGTTGTAGATATTTTCTCAAGATTTACTGCCTCGCTAAATATTCAGAGAATGTTCTTAAAGTATGTGTTTAAGACTTTCAGAAGCACACATTTTCACACCAGCGTTTATGAATCGGAACAAGGTACTCAGCCACTAGATATAGTTTATTTGCTAATTAGAATAAAGCTTGCTGCAGTCTTACTATCTTACACTCTGACAAAATTAATTATGTCTGCATTAAACTTGACTAGAGGTTTACGAGTGAGACCATATCATCAAATGCAGAACCATAAATCAAAGGAGAGTGCAGACAGAGGGTGGCTGAGAACTTAATCCCCGTTCAGGTCTGGGAGGTCTGCAATATGACCAGAGACACGTGGCTCACAGTCTGGACCTGATTACTCATATTAGAAAATTATTCCATTGGTTTACCAAAAGCTCAGAGATAGCACTCTGTCTCATCAGCCAACAGCATGGTCAGGACTACAGAACCGAAACCATATGTGAGCTGGAAATATAGGCATTAAAGAGTCCATATAAATCCTAAATTCAGGCTTTATACTGACTGTAGATAGGGACAGGTACAAGGATTACAGCAGGGATAGGGATAGGTATAAAGATTATGGCAGAGTTTCCTTTTGAAATAAATTCAGGAATATATTTGTAAGAGTTTTTTCTAATAAATATTAATAAATATTATACAGACCATAGAGTAAGCTTGATATTTTCTGTCCCAAAAAAATACAGATGTGATTATCATGTGACCTAAGGACACATTCAACATTGCTATCTTTCTCTGCTGTTATTTTGTCTGTATTTACTGATGTCATCCTCCCTTCTTTAAGCGTTCTTTGATTGCTCTGAGAAAGCATACATTGGCTTGAATGATTTGATTTGAAACTATGTTCACACAATTTGCTCAGCTAATTTACTATTAGTTCCACTCAAGGGTTTTTGTTATGTCCTTTTCCTCAGAAATTACAGTAATAATGAGTGAGTTGCACTGGTCCATTATGATTTCAGTAGAATTTTCAGTATTTAACATTTGAAAGCATTTCAATTCCATCGCTTTACTTCTGTTATCATGTCAATCTGATGAGAATAAACTATAAAGTAAATACATTACTTTTTAATGCATTGTTACACAACTAAGGCGATGTCCAGTTATGTGTATACAGTTAAAATATTCATCATGACAACAGCAGTGTCAAGAAATATATGCAACAAACAAGAAACATGGGTCTACTTATATATAAATCAGTGCTGCTACAACCCTAGGAGTCATTATTGTCATTTACACAACTCAAACAGAATGTTGACTAGGCACTTGGCTTTTATGAGGAAGCAGGCTGCACTACTGCAGGGAGCTGCGACTCCCTGTACATCTGATCCATAAAAGATTCAGCGTTACTAAATGATTAAGTCCAAGACATGTACCAAAACATTCAAACCACTGATGTTAAAATATCCACTGAAAAAGAAGTTACAAAAAGGATGAACAAATGATGTAATACATTACCATGAATACAAGCCATTTTAAATGTCAAATGCCACTCATTATGACCACCCAGGCATTGTAGGCTATTGCAGTGCTCTCTGAGGAGAATCGCAGAGGTATGTGAGTTCTGCCTTATTGACCACACACATAAGCGTAATCATAAAAGAGGGAAAATATTAAAGAGAATAAAATAACACGTTTCCTTGGAAGGTTAGTAATAATAGAGGTTAGTTTGAAATGAACACTGCATCCGGAATCCATAGCCCTCCAAGGTTTGCTCTTACACTTCCAAAGCAAGCAATCCAAGAATATCACTTCTCAACTCAAAGCTTTTCCAACAAAAGAGCCACCCAATAACGTTAACAGCGACACGAGTGCAAACTGAAGAAAGAAGTGCTCAAATGCTGTCCCCACTGCCCTGAGTGTTCTTTTTAAATAACAGTGTGTCAGATGGATTATTTGATACTGCTGTGTGTTTTTTAATAGAGAATCAGGTTTCCGATTAGCAGGTTTTATGCCTCAGTGGCAATATACTGTAACATTTAATGACTTTGGCTTCAATCCAAAGGAACCCTCAACTGATATATAAATTCCCTTTTTACATACAACCAGGTCTGTGCTGAAAGGCATGTTTTACCATATTCAGTGCAATCTTTTATAAAAAGTAAAATAATATGAATATACTGATATTTAAACTTGGTGAGTTGGGTGATGAGCAGAATGTATGGCTTAATTTAGTTTCTCGCCACTTGACACAGGAGACCGGGAAATCCCCTCGAGACATATTTTAGTCAAGAAGTCAAGAAGCTTTTATTGTCATTTCAACCATATATAGCTGATGCAGTATACAGTGAAATGAGACAACGTTTCTCCTGAACCCAGGTGCTACATAAAACAACATAAAAACAACAGTCACAGTACAGAAGAAAGTGGAGAGGAGAGGTTTGTACATTTTTGCAAGGCTAAACAAAAAACAGTAGGCGGGTGTGTTGGAGTGTAAATGGTAAAATATGAAAAATACATCTACCTGTTGTGCAGATTAATTTGAAAAAGAAAAAGACCATAATGGAGAAAGCAACACTTCCAAAGGTTCGAGGTTTAAGGCAAGAAGAAACACTTTAACGCTCGTTGTTGTTTTATGTCTTGCGTATCATAATAAATTAAGGTCAGCTATTTAAGAAACAGCCAATAAATAGTAAAAGAAAATAAGTTTGTGGACCCAAATCCACAGCTTTTTTTGGCCTTAGACCAAACAGACATTGCAATAAATGAAAGGTCACCTTTGATATTTACTCGGTTCTTTTCCACTGTACCTAATGTTTACAAAAGTATAACACGTTTCCATCCAAACTTATTAAAATCTCTATGAATCCGGCAGCAATGTAATCCAACAGTCAGACATCTATGATTATCATCAGCAGTTAGTACAGCAGCAAAGACTGCTCTCTGCAGGCGTCTTTTTTATGCAGGTCCAACACTAGCTGACTGAGTGTCGAACTTACTGTTGAATCATGACCTCTCAGGGTGATAAAACAGTCGTGAAATGTGTGAACTTTAGAGTCTGAACAGACCACCAATACGGTGGAGTGTTGGCACCAGGGCAGACTCTTTCTTGTGCCCATTAAATCATCATCCCATATTTCAATCTCAATATAGCAGCAAGGTAAATATTTAAGTAGTACATACTGTAGGTACAGTTCTGGTCAAAGGCCAAGAACATCACTAGGGGCAAAAAATATCCTGAAAGGAGGCATTCAGAAAGCACTGATCACCAAACACTCAGCATCTGAGTTCCAGTTTTAGTCTAATAAACTAATAAAGCTAATTTACCATTTAGCTTTTGATTTATGAGCTCTTATTCATTGTGATGAAAATATAAGCCAGAGTGTTTTTAGATTGCTAATTGTGAGAGATGCTGAATATAGAGAGTAAGAAAAAAAGTTCATATACACAGACAGGCATAGCATTATGACATTATAACATTATGACGGGTGAAATAAATAACACTGATTATCTCTTCATCATGGCACCTGTTAGTGGGTATGAAATATTAGGCCGACAGTGAACATTTTGTCCTCTGGAAACATGGGCAGGCGTAAGGATTTAAGTGAGTTTGACAAGACACAAAATTTGTGATGGCTAGGTGACTGGGTCAGAGCATCTCCAAAACTGTAGCTCTTGTGGGATGTTCCTGGTCTGCAGTTGTCAGTATCTATGAAAAGAGGTCCAACGAAGTAATAGTGGTGAACCAGTGACAGGGTCACGGGCGGCCAAGAATATTGATGCACTTTTAGAGTGAAGGCTGGCCCACGTGGTCCGATCCAACAGATGAACTACTGTAGCTCAAACCACTGAAGAAGTTAATGCTGTTAAAGTTTGGCTGGTCAGGACTGTTTTGCAGCAAAAAGGGACCAACACAATATTAGGCAGGTAGTTATAATGTTACGCCTGATCAGTGGACATGTTGTTATGCCTGGTCGATGTATATTTATGACCCCTCTGCCCTGACATGAATGGAAAAGAAGGAGCATAGAACTAAAACAGACCCACTGAAAGCAGATCCACTTTGCTCAACTTGCTGATATTTCTCATCAGATGATCACTGGAGATGAGCAGTGGAGGTCAGGTGCTATGAAAGCCTGAGATGGAAATTTGGATAGATGAATCCTGTTGCAGTGGATGACAGTGTATGAGAAGGAAACATATGGCCTGGATACGCTTTGCCCAACATCCACATAGTACAGGCTCTGGTACTAACATTTTTATAAGGAAGGAGATGGTCATAGGTGCGTGTATAAGCGTTAAAATGTTTTTTTTTGTATTTTTAGTTGAATAGATTTTATGTCTTAGGAAGGAAATCCTGTACTGTATATGCACCAAATTGCAGTTTGAAGTCTGGGCTGACCTTCTAAGACTATTGCTCCTGTAACCACCACCAGAAAAGGAAAAAATAGGGAAAATAAATAAATTAATAAATTACTAAATTATTCTATTGTAAAGATATACCATTCGAGCTTTCTTCACATTTTCAGGATCAGATCACACAAAAGCACATACTAGTTATCACAAGCAGGTAATAACACTATTAGTAACACAGTAAGTGATGCTTTTATGGCTGAAAATTAAACCTGCTATTAGAGTGTCTGATTGTCCTTAGGCTCAAAGAACATTTGAGTTTTTTTGCTGTACACGATATAAAAAATTGCCATAACTATTAAATATTTTTTCTTGCTCTCCATCTAACAGTCAATTTAAGTAAATGAAAATATTCAAGCACCAAATAGTTCAAATTGCAATAGATATATTTAAAGGTGTTTTTGCACACAGACACACATACACATACACCCACACACACAAACACCCACACCCTGACACTTACCCACACACATGCACACAAACACACACACACGCACGCACGCACACACACACACACATACACAGTTGTTCAGATTTTAATTAATGCAACAGATTCTAATAATGAATACAAAAAGAATATAAAAGCATGCTGTATGCTAATATAAAATGACAGAATGACAGAACAGGGTTTTCCAGGCCATTATCATAAATCATTGCAGCACAGCATTTCATACAAGTCTGAGCAAATCGCAGTAGTCTTTTACCAAATCTCTCTGTCTCTGTCTTGTGAAACCTTCCATCCTTCAAGTATAAATACATTCCTTTTCCTTAATTGCTCTTTACTAAGTCAGAGAAATCATGTACTCCTCCACAGGCTTATAATCCACGCCTGCATCTGATAACAAGCTCTGAAGATGCCTCTCATTATCAGGCACTACACGGTGCAGAGCAATATTGTTGAAAACTTGTTTTAATCTTTATTTTACAAATGTTTTGAAAGCATGTGTAATGGAATTCTGAGGTTTACATTTACATTTACAACATTGTACAGATGCCCCTTACAGAAATGCTCTGTAGTCTTTATTGGAACTATATCCTTCGTGCGAAAGGTCAGAGCAGCAGGTCAGGGAATGAGAATACAATCAAGCTAAAATCCTGTTACAGAGTAGAATAGTCTAAACATTTGAATTAGTACATATTTATATGTTTGGTGATGACAGATAAAAACTGCTGCTTGGACAGCCAGGAGACGTTTCATTTCACTTCCTGGGTTTTATTAGAGAGAAGTGTTTTAGTGAAGGTTTTCTTTCTGATGTGTGGGATGGTCTATATGTAAGCACTTGTGTTTGTCAGATGTTCTTGTCAAAGGCTTTAAGTGATACTTAATTCATTACGGACCTTTGTTATGTTAAGGCATTGCCAATGAACATCGATAAAGGAAATGTTTGGCAGCCTGGGAAAACCTATTGGATGTGCTGTGGTCAAAAAAGAGAGAAAGAAATCAGGTTTTGGCAAAGTTGGGTTTTTCTGCCTATAAAATAATTTGACACCTCAAGTGTATATTTTTTACCAAAAATACATCATTAGGATTTTGTTGTTGTTGTTGCTGATTTTGTTTAGGCTGTCTGCCTGCAGAGATCATAACGGGTAAAGAGCCAGTTTAACAAACACAGCTGTAAACACAGCCAGTCTGGTGAAATATGCCAAAAACCTTGTATGCTAAGCGTGCTGTTCTCATACAGTGAGTGTCAGATCATTTCAGCACTAACGTAAGAATGGAAAGTAAACAGTCATGATAACGATGAGGTTCCTGTTTAAATGACGTGAGTGACATTTACTTCAAGTAGTGGTAGTGATGGTGATGATAATCAAACTGCTTAATAAACTTAGCTCTCAAAGGGAATTAGTGATATTAATGAAATGTTTTGAAAGTTGGGATGCATTTCTGCATGCCATAAATCTTTCTTGAAGTTGACCACAAACACATCATCATTTGGCAGTGACAACCAGAGGTGTGAAGTAACGAAGTACAAAAACTTCATTACTGTACTCATGTAGATTTAACTGGTATCAGTACTTTACTTCACTATTTATTTTTCTGACACATTTTTACTTTAAATCATTATATGTTTACACAAATATCTGTACTTTCTACTTCTTACATTTTCAAAACAGGCTAGTTACTTCAGTTTTAATCTATTTGGTGAAATGTATTTTTTTCCATTTTCATTGCGTGTTGTTTTCAGATTATCAGCCTATTTCCTGTCATTGCGCTGCTTTTTGAATCTACCACTGGTGTGTCATTTCCTGGCTCTCACACATCACAGATTTAGACTAGTTTATGAAGCTAACAATGAGCAGGGCAGAAGGCAACAAGAAGTCTAGGGATAACGTGGATAAAACAGATGGAGTCAGCGACCAAAACATAAATGAAAACAGAGACATTTCTGATCACATGTTCACAATCTTTTCTCTGCTTGTGTTCTATATGGTGGATGTTCAGTTCAGTTTAGGTAACAAAATTCGAAATTCGTTTTGTATTAATATATCAATTAAGGCTGTCAAAATGCTAATTTATTTTAGCCGGCATTGGTTTTATTAACGTGTGATTAATGCAGCCCGCATTTCTGATTGACCATTTTTAATGAAAATATAAATAAATAAATAAATATAAAAAACCTAAATTAAAACCTTCAGCGCAACACACATATATTCACGATGTCCTTTCTTTGCTCAGATATAAAAAATAAATATATATACACAGAAAAAAGAAATTTAATCAGTAAACATTTGCTTTACTGATGCGCCAAGTCTCAAATCAGCACCAAAATCCGCCACGATGCACAAAATTATCCCTTTAGGGGTTGACAAATGCACTGGCGCGTTTTGTGCCATTTTTTCTTCATAACACTGTAAAGGGTATACTTTAATTTGTACACACTCATAATAACAACAAAACATTGTGCTTTTGTAAAGTAAAGAAAACAGACAGGGGGCGCTTTCTGCAGTCTCTGTCTCCTCTCTTCACAGACACATAAATAAAACATCCTGAATCTCAGTGAATATTTGCTTCAAAAACATAATAAATATATGTATAGAAAGCTTGAAAAGTCTACTTTTAAATAAACAATTTTACATCGAATACAAATATTTTGTATCATTAACCATCTGTGTGGAAACATAGCAAAGATTCCGTTTAGTGTCCTGATAATTTACATAATTTAAAACACCATAATTACTTTTAAACTTTTAAAATAATATTTTGCCTTCATGATCAATGTTGAGTTAGGTTTCTCGAATAATAAACATGCATTTGCATAAAGCATAAATATTTGTCCATGCCCATGTTGATTAGAGTATTAAAAAATTGGAAAGTATTAATTTAAGGTACCTTTATAACAGCGCAATTAAATATTTTAATTGATTGACAGCCCTAATATTAATATGACGTGGCTTCAAGTTACCAGCGTGACACTAAAACAGGTAGTAGTAATGGCTACTTTTTACTTAAGTACATGTCAGAGCCCAAAAAGTAAAAGTAAAAAAGAATAATCGGTACTTCAACTTTTACCCAAGTATTTATTAAACATGAGTACTTCTGTACTTCTTCTTAAGATGTGTGTACTTTTGCCACCTTTTGATCACATATCACTATCTGTATGTTGAGCCTGTGAGTATACAGCATCTTAACATCTCTAACACCAATTGTATTGGTAAAAGCCTATCAGTAGCACTAGCCCCAGCAGCCAGAAGTTCAAATCTATAGAATACAGTATACAGTATCCCAGAGCAAGGGTTATGGAAGGTGTTTCTAAATGGCATATTCAAATGTAAGTTTGTAATCAAGGAAAAATTGAGCTAATTGTTGTGTGCTCTTATTGCATGAATCTGTCTATCTACTAGAATATGTTTTCCATATTATTTCAAAAGCCACCAAACCCAACAAAGCATCCCATAATAATTCAAATATCCTTCAGGAATATGCCATTACCTAAGATAGAAATAGAGCTAACTTAGCACACAGCTTCCATGGCCAAAGTTTTATAGGTAACAATTTATTTTTTAATAATCTGCACATCACACACAATAGGTTTAAGGCTTTTTCTGTCCCAATTCCCAATTCAATCTAATGGATTCAGTGAGAGTCATCTTTTTAAAAAGAAACATGCAGATTTAGCACTATGTTCCCAAAATTTGACTAATAAACATAAACAGTCTATAAAAGAGAAAAAAGAAATATTAGAGATGTCAGAATAAAATTGGAGTGTACACATAATACAGTTTTAGCATTTAAAATGCAAAAATAAAATTGCAACTGTGACAGATGAAAGAGCAGATTGTATTACTATTGCTATAATGTTTTTAATACTGCAATTTATTGTAGCTTGTTGGTGTCAAGTTACACAAAAAACAAAACACTAAGGTTTGTACTGCATTAATTTAACACACACACACACACACACACACACACACACACACGTATATATATATATATATATATATATATATATATATATATATATATACGTGTGTGTGTGTGTGTGTGTGTGTGTGTTGTATGTTGCAATTGCTGTGACATTTTGTCTTGCCAATAATGGACCTCTTTTTAACACTAATCATTAACACATGAATTTCAATGTTTTTTTGTTGTTTTATAGACTTATTGATTAATGTTTTAATATTTCTGTCATGAAATCCACCAGTATGTTCTTTAAAACAACTATATTTGTACACAACGTTCTCACAAAGAACCTCAGTCAGCATTTCAGTGGCCATATCCAATATTAATTCATTTTCCAATACACCTTCACTCAGCAGCTATGCTCCAATGTTTGGTCTATTGTAATGCCAAGTCTGCTAGAATGTTTATTTCCATATATACTGTATTTCATAAGCAAAATAAATGCAATAAGCAATATAAAGTGCAGAAGCATTCAGCAATCATTTATATTACTGGAGGTTATTTAAGAAATGTAGTGGCTGAACTTGTTATTTATTTTTTTTTTTTACATTCCTGGGGCAAATCCAAGCAATATAAGATCCATACGCTCATCCATCTTACTGGAGTTACTTGCTGTGGCAAAGAAATGGGTTATGGGTACTATTGTATTATGGCAAATTGAAAAGAGAGTCATCTCGATCCGCTCATCATATCATGTGAGGATGCCAATTAACTGTCATACAAGCCTTGCCAAAAGACTTTTTTGTGAAGACAGAGCTCTTTTTGTTCATCCGATTGTTCACTGTACTGTAGATTACAGTTTCGTAAAAAGGCTCGTCTCTCAAGGAGCATTTTTGTGCGTCCTTCCCTTCAAAAGCAGTCTTTCAATAGAAATATTGTGCACTGTGCCCTTCAGATAGAGGTTGTTTGCGAATCCCCATGGGCCCGCCTGAAGTATGGGATTACTTACATGTGCTTCGCTAACATGTTCATTTATCTAACCACACAGACCCATTTACATTCACCGAGAGTGATAATGTCAGCTTGGGCATGAAATCCGTCTCTTCTCCTGTTTTGCAATTGCAGCTGGTGACATTGTGAGTGAGAGATGAGAGGGGAACACAACAAGGATACTAAATATGATCTGCAACAATAGTACACTGTGATTTGAATAGGGAGTGGTCCTGAATCACGCAGCCACAGTGACAGTTGTCTTACAGTGTCGAATTTCAGAAAATAAAGGACAGTTTTGCTGATGCAAGAAGTAAGGCAAGAAAATGCCGCTCAATTGACTGAATGACACACACAGCTAAAATAAGCAAATCATTGTATTAAAAACAGTCAGAAAAAAAAAGACAAACCAAAGGACTTAGCAGACACTCAAACATACAGCATCTGACCCCCTCTGCTCTTAACCAGCTAATTAAAATTGTGTGTGGGGGAAAAAACCTTGGAAATCATTGCTCCTATTCCCAAGAGAAGCTGGTGTTTTGAACTGCTGTGTAGGTAGACTTGTGTTTACCCTGGATGCGGTCCTTGATTAAAATGGCAGAAAGGAGAACTTGCCTGGGTTTGCAGTGGTTAAGCCACCATGCTAAAATATCTTCTTTAACCAAATAATGTCATTGCACTGCGCCTTGGCTGCTTCAGTTTTGTGTTTAAAAAAATGTGATTTAATCTCCTACTCGAGAGTTATTTTTAATGGGTGTTTTGCTTGTCAGCTTGCCATTTGATATTAAACATTTCCCCCCTCTGCCTATTCCGAGGGTGATTTTATTTTCCTTCCAAGCTGCAACTCCAAAAACAGTCGACGAGACACCACAAGAAAGGCCCTCGAGGTCACTGGAAGATGTAGACTCGTTTTGGACAGCTAAAGAAAAATATCTACTTTCGTTCAAATTATACCGTACAGACCATACCGAACAATTCACATTGAATATAAACATCCTTGCGGAAATATTACCTCACATCTTGAGTTTCTCTCGCCACCGAGGTGCCTTGGACTCCACTGAGGTAAACTGTACACGGCTGCAAAAGTTCTTGACTGTTGAATACAGTTCATACCTACCTTAAACTCTGATGCCTGGTTGCACTGAGCTGCTGAGCAAACAAATCCCTTTTATTAGGGGTGTCTTTTTCTTTTTATTAAAGTCTGTATTTTAGAGACTACTCAGTGTAATGTTGCCTAGCGTTTTTACAAAGGTAACCTGCCGCAATAAATCACTGTACCTATCTGATCGTCTCTCCACTGTTTTAGTCATCTGTGCCAAGCTGAATCTATTGCCAAAATATAATAATTATTAATGTGTAATCCAGTAAAAAATACACAAGCATACAAGAGTTCAAAGAAATGAAAATGGCATTACCATTTTCATTATACATTTATTCTATAATATATAATGTTTATGTATGTGTATAAAAGGTGAGACTGATCAACATTGCATAGTATATAATGGACACTAAATCAAGAAATATTTTTTATTTTATTTTGAGCAACAATATGAGATGAGAATGATAAACACACACATTTAGTGTTTACTGGTCTGTGCTGCATTATTAGATAAAATGTTAAACGTTTGCATATGTGCACTTAAAGTCTGGTGTAAAGTTTTTTTTTCTAATTACTTTTGTGTTATCTCGTTTTAATTTCTGTTGGTTTATGTAACACCTTGATCTTGCGGGATTGTTGTTTCGTTTCACCCTATTCTGTACTGTATATGGTTCAAAAGACAATAAAAGCCATGATTTCACAAGAACATAAATATCTTGATATTTGTATGGAAATATGTGTAAAAAATAAAAAGTTATATTGTTTAGAGTTGTTAAAGTAGTAAATGCAATTTGTATGTCAGACACAAAGGCAGTTATATGAAATTAATACATTAAAAGTTTAACAAAAGACTGACTATAATAGAAGATTCTTAGCATTTCCTATCCAGTCAATTATAGTTGTTACCTTCACGACAATTTAAACAACCACAGGCAAGGAACTTGTGTACCAATTGTCTTTTGTGCCAATATCGAATGGCGAGGATTTTTGAGTTGCTAAGTTTGTGTCCTTGTTTGTATTGTATAGTGAAGTTAAAAACAAATTTCCCCTTGCAGAAAATAAAAAGTAACTAACTGTCTCAGTGACTGATTAATTTTTTTTTTCTTTATGGCTCTATTATTCCTTGTTTTATTATCCAATTTCTGTAGTCTTGCCTTTAAGGTAGATGTTGCTGACTTGAAAGATGATTCATATTCTCTAGACTTTTCTGTTTATTTTCCACAGTAGTTGCTCTATGGGCTGAATACTCTTCACATCTACATCATCAGAAGGAAAATGGTTTAGAGGGCTGTTACTGCACTCTTATTTTTAACCCGGAGTAAAGTGTCCCACCCAGAACTCGCATGCTCATAAAGTGTCTGTGAAGTGCCTGATCATAAGACAAACCTAATATTCTAATTGATGGGAAATATTTGCAATGTGGGTGTGGTAAAGGTTTTTAAAACAAACAGGAGTTTGCAATAACTTCTTTTCTCCAGGGCTCACAAGACTTATCTTGATGTTAATTGCTCAATTTTATGCTCCTGATTGTTTTTTTATCATCATTAAAAGCAGGCAGTGATGAGTGATTCAACTTGTGCATGTGATGTGAAGAACAGCCTGATGAGCTCTTATACTTACATGTCGCCTGAGCAGAATATGATGCAAAGCTAAGCACACTCAAGCACAGCCCACCAGGAACGCTTGAAAAGTTGTTTACGCCATCCAACACTAATTCGCTGAATTAAACAAGATGAAATATATATATATATTGAAACACATGCCATGCATTCTATTGGTGAGATGCTGCCACAAAGCTTGGATGCTTTAAACAAACACCTGTAACTTGTGATCACAGAGCGGACCCGAGTCTTAACCTAGCATGCATTTTTATGTGGCGTGTGAATCTGATGAGTCACCTGAGCTGATAGTGGTTCTTTAGATGTGTGGCAGGTTTTCTTATACACACAGGCACACACACACTCAGGCATGATTTACTACCTTTTACAGGAATCACCTACATTTCTAAAGACTCATGCTTATACACACACAGTCATACACTATCCCAGACTGCTTTTTTGGTTGTGCAATCCCACATGGATAACTTTCAAAATAAGATGACAATAGTAAAATAAAGAAAAGTTCTTGTAACAGTTAGTCATGGAGCATGTAGACAGAAGTAAACAGACATATCTAACTAACTGCTGTCCTCATGCCACCTTTGACATGACAGGAGTTACAGGCTATGGCATGCTACCTTGTTGTACTTAAATCAGGAAAAGGGAGTAGGTGTAAGAAAGCCGTAGGCAGGAACAGCAAAGAGAGCACCAAGCAGTCGCTTCTGCACTCCATATGCCGTGGGAGGCTGGTAATTGTTCGCGCCCCCCTCTGAAGCCTCATGACTCAGGGGAGCTGAAGAGCTCCATCATCCACCCCCTTCACCCCAACCCTCCCCAAACACACACACACACTCACACACTCACACACGCACACACTCACACACAAACTCACACACACACAAACACCCCACCCCACTCCACCCCCCAACCCCCCCCAAGTGCCAGGAAAAGCTGCCGAACCACGCGTCTCCGCAAGAAGAAAAACAGAGTGAGAGCAGGAAAGAGGGGGAGAAATAGAGAGAGAGAGAGAGAGAGAGAGAGAGAGAGAAAAAGAGAGAGAGAGGGAGAGAGGGAGAGAGAGAGCAGAAAGCCACAGCAGTAAGAAACAGGCCCACTCATTTCTATTGCTCTGGTGATGTCACAAGCATGTGACCCTGCCTCTCCAGTGACAGCTTTTTTGAAGGGAGGGAGAAAAAAAGAGAGATTTTAAAGCTTCTGCCTTTTTGGGTTTTTGTGAAGGCTTTGCTCACCTCCTGAGCAACCACAGAACCACAGGAGTTCAGATCAGAGATTTTGCCACCAGGCAGCACCTAAATGGTTAATTGTCACAGGTCAGCCTCGGGCTTGAGGAGCACACCAGCCAGTAAGTACGCTTCAGTGCAGCAAGGTTGGCTCCATCCTCTCCAAAGAGGGGACTTTTTTTTTTTTTTTTTACCAGACCTGGTCATTACTTGTGGTCATGAAAATAGTTGATGCGAAAACACAATTCTTGTGGATGTTTTTATCCTTGCGCTTTTTCTCCTGGCATGATGCATGTGCCTAGTTGAGGACGCCTCAAAGGTCATCAAAACCAAAGAGAAACAAAATTTATCCTTGGAGCAGCTGACAGTGGCAGCAATGGCATCAAACAGCCTCTTCAGCTCTATGACACCGTGCCAGCAAAACTTCTTCTGGGGTGAGTGATTACTCAATGACTTATTATCGCTGTTTTTATACATGTGCTACCTTCAGTGTGATGCCGGTGAGGACAGTTAAAGGTCCACATATACTAACCTATCTCACATAAGCGATGTTGTGCAAAGAAAATCCGCTGCCATGGCAAGAAAACATTTACATTACGATTATATATTTGCAAACATTTTCAAGCAGCCAACATGTTTGTATAGCATTAGGTTACATGTGTGGAAGGATGTCTAAAGAGGGAAAAAAAAGGTCTTGAAAGATATTTCCATCAAGCATAAACATTCGCTCAGCATGCTGCGCACATTTACGTACAAGCAGTGAAACAAGGCATGAAAATTGAGCGGAATATGAAAGCTAATATTTGAATGTTTGACACGGACTGTTGGATTAGTGGGTGTGCATCAGCATCTCTGCAGCTGAATGGCCTGGAAGGCCGGGAATGCGGCAATGTTAATGTCCATCACACCAACATCCCTGGTAATAAAAATAAAACAGAACCAGTATTTGCAAGTAATGTAGACTTCTCCACTGAAATAGATATCTAATTAAAGTCTTCTCACTTACAGTTATGTTCATTTTTTAAGAGACAATAAGTCTTATTTGAAACACTGTTCAAATATATAATTAAACTAAGAACTTGGAGTAACAAACAACACAAAACGAAACAAAACAAAACAAAACAAACAGCTTCACTTGTCACATGCTACTAAAATTGAATTCAATTTTGCAACTGGATAAATAAAACACAACGCTTCATTGTGTGCAACTTCCTAATGTCAAACTCAGGCCCTTCCATTTTGCTTGATCTATTAGTGTGCATATCCCTCCAGAGCGGTTTTAAATAAGTCCAAATGTCTTGTTTCCAAACACAGCTGTGCGGAGTGTGTGTGTCCTGAGCCACACGAGCTGCACGCTTTCCCTTGTGATGCCGCAGCCAGAGAGGCACTTATAGCAATCAGCACCCTCTATTAGCATGTTAACCTCTGGCCCTTTCCAACATCTTGGGCTGAGACAACAAAAGAATGAGAGCACCATGGCGGGAAATTTAGTCACTGCAGAACAGTAACAAAGTTTAATTCGAGCTGCTGCAGGTGGGAGCAGTAAATGACCAATAGTAATAAAAACCAACTCTTGTTTTAACATCTAAGGGCCATTTGTATTTTAATATGCAATATGTCTAACATATTTTACTAGAAGTACTAAGCATACTATATGAAGTGTGTGTGTGTGTGTGTGTGTGTGTGTGTGTGTGTGTGTATATATATATATATATATATATATATATATATATATATATATATATATATATATAGTCAACATGTGTGTCAGAATGAAGACTTGAAACATCTCTGCAAGACATATTCAGTTGCTTCTTTTCCCTCTGCCTATCGAAATCAAAACCAAGTACTGAAGTACTGACAGCAATTATTATTCAGCATAACTAAAAACTGAAACAGAGAGAAAGGGGGAAAAAAATCCACCTAACTACAGTCTGATGAAAGCGGAGAAAGACTTAATAAAGCCGTTCTGACTCCAGATCCAGACTACATTCAAAATATCCATATACAGTAATTGAGGCGTCCTAAGCTGAGAAATGAAAAAGCAGCTTCTGTTGCATGCGCCGGCTCCGCGGATCCTACCACAGACATTTCATTTTTGAGACATGCTAAAAGCAAACCAGACGCCGCTTTTTCACAGCAGGCCCAGTGGAGGGAAGCCCTCTCATCAATAGATAATTGAGCTGAGGGGAAAATCACTAGGTCCTCAGTGGCAGCTTATAAGAGAAAAGAGTCATCAAAAAACATTCTCAAAGGAACACTAAATTAGTGCAATTTAATTACAGTTGGCAAGCAAGCGTGTAATTATAATAGGAATTTATAGATAATGATACCTGTAATGCTGTCAGGAATGTGTCAATTTCCTTCATCAGTCCACTACATGTAAGGGCACTGATGTGTCATTTGAGAATATTTTGATACAGTATGCTCTGTGTCTTGATTTTGACTGTAATTGTCATCGTTTTGTTATAGTATTTCCAAAAAGCTTCTTAAGTTAAAGTAACTGTAATGCAATACTGAAACTCATGTCACAAATGCTGTTTCTACAGATCTTGTCTTTTTCTCAACTCCATGAATGAAAACACTTCTTAAGTCCATAAATACAGCATATACAAAGATATATGGTATTACAAATTACCAATGAGAAAACATGTGAATAATTGGAACATGGCAAATGGAAGTAACAATTTAATCAAAGCACTTACAAAGCACTGTACAGGAAACCGAATCCCTTTTCTAGTGTCAGAGCAAATGCGAAGTGAATAGCTCAGAGAAATGGAGAGAGGCGGAAATGACAAGGGGACGGGTTTAGTTTCACATCACAACAAGGACCATCTTCTAATTCGTTCAAATTATCTCCTCGCACACTCCCAGGAAGATAAAAGTGTTAAAAGTGAGGGATCAGTTGCACACCTGAGCGACAGCCCGCTGGCTCAGGGATAGTGAAGCGACTGCAGGCACCCGTGTGTGCATGCCACTGTAACCCGAGTAAGAACTTCAAGGGGGAAAAAAAGGTGGATCAGTTTGCGCTTTAGAGTTGCAGAACTGCTGAAGTGCTAAAAACCCACAGGTGGATCAAACAGCACCCATCTGCTGTGATGAAGGTGGCAAGGAGATTTTTAAGCTGGCTCATTTGATTCAGTTTTACTGCTGGTCTCAGCAGCAGTAATGTAAGCACACTGTCACACTGTACAGTGCACACTCACCTACTCACTTTTTTTTTCTTTTTTTCCCCAAAGGATGAAATCATATATGCTTTAGGCACAAAAGAGTGAGTGGGTGCGCACAGTGATACTGTTTTCGGTAATTGGCTTTGAAGTAGCAGCAACCTTGTGTTTTTTAACACATTTCCCCTTTGAGCCAGTAACAAACTGGAGGAAGGTGATCAGGGAGAATCATCTCACTTTGCAGCATGGGTTTAGGTAACACTATGTCCAAGGGGAAATAAAGAGAAGGCAACTTGTGTTATCTAATAGGACCTGTTAAACCACATCTTTGACCAATGCATTTTAATATCTGTCTGAAGGTGTTTTTTGTGGGATACTAGAGTTATCTTTGTAAGTATCAAAGGCAAAATCACATCTGGCAACACTTGACAGTCAACCTCCTGTTCCCCTAAGATCATGTGATGTATAAACTCCTAACAGTAGTCCTGTCTACCTCTTCAATCTGTTGCACTGATGTATCAATTCCAATCAAAATCTCTGTCAGGAGTGCGGTGTGGTACAGGTTTTAACACCATGACTGCTTCCAATTCCACAAAATGGTGGCATCAAGAAAAGGGCAACAAAGGCTATATAATTGCATTTTGACATGTAAGCACGATGCTCTTGTCGTTTTGTTGGCGGCATCCAGACATCAACTGTTGTTCTGTCATGTATCTGTGAAGGAAGAGGCCTGTTTTTATAAGTTCATGCTGTTAAAAACAGAAACAGACTTTTCAACTTTTCAGAGGACCTGAAATTTAAATTATATATATATATATATATATATATATATATATATATATATATATATATATATATATATATATATATATATATAAAATTCAAATATATACATATCTTTTTTTTCCCCAGAGTTGTCCATTTTACCAACCACAGGCATCCTTCATGAGAAAATTCACTTCAAAGCAGAAACTGTGAATATGAAACAAAACAACATTCTCACGCAATGTGTCTTTTCTCTGAATTCATTTTTGAAGTGTTTATTGTGTCTTCGCAAACAACTGCAAAATTTCTGCAGTAAATGTTTAATAGAGTTTTTTAACTAAAAGCTTAGATGTGGTGATAACTTCAAAATAAAACGTAAAGGGAAATAAATTGTGTCTTTATTTAAAAAGGCTGAGAAGTAAATTAAGGCATTTATAACTGTCATGATGTTTCTTATCTATTATTATTATTATTATTATTATTATTATTATTATTATTATTATTATTTACAGAAAAGATGTTTTCTTTAGTGTAAACGGTAGTAAACGGTTAAAGTTTTAAAAAGAAACAGAATTAATTAGCTGATAATTAAACATTTTCCATACAGGATTTTGTTTGGAAACATTTCTGATTGGAAATACTTTGTAGCATTCAAAATAAAATCTTTTAGAGGAACAAACCAAAGAATGTTTGTGGATTCCTGAATGGAATCTTTTTTCTAAAAGCGTACCAACATATACAAAACCACAAGCTTACACCACCACAACCCTTTACACATGCTCTTCAGGTTGTCTCCTCTTTAGGAAAAGTGGAATTCGGTCGCCTGATACTCACTACACAAAAAAAAAAAAAATGCAATACAGTCTATCTTGTGTATGGCAAATAATAATAATAATTCACTTCATTACATTGCTTGTAAGTAATATATATGTGACAAATAAACAACCTGGAACTCTCACAATCAGCAAATTAAGATAAATAAATGTCAAATGTAAAATGTCCTAGGGTAAAAACAGGTCACTGATATTGGCAATAGCACCTCAGCGATGAAATCAGCTAGAGCACTTATAATGTCATTTATTTCCAGTCTGTTATTACATGACTTATGCTATGATGAAATGGTGCATTATACTGCACATTTAAAAAAAAAAAAACCTTTACAATGTTCAGTCTAAGTATTTACAGATGCTTATAATGTCGTCACTGATTAGCTTTTCACAAAAACATTAAAGTGGAGTAATTTAGTTAACTCTAGCCATTTCAGATCTCTATTCTAAAGATGCCAAAAATGTTATTTCATTTCGTTCTCAACCCAAATTGCAGTGATTACCAATAAAATAAATTTACCCTCTGGGATTTAGGTATTCGGTTAATGTTAAAATCACAAATTAAAACTCTTTTGGGTTCAGTTCAACCACCTCAATTGTACATCAGTTCAATTTCAATGACTATCAGAAACAGTGCATGTTATGGGAATATTATGTATAAAATAAAACAAAATTTAAGAAGACAAAATAAGGAATGTAAGTCTTATGACAACTCCAAGGATTTTGAAAGATGGCATCAGTTAGCAAAAGTGTTTCCAGTCTTATGTTAATAGGGCAGATGTTATTTCAGATTTAATTCCAACCAATTAAGAGGAGTATCTGATAGTTACAACAGATACTTATATGATGCTTATAACAATGAAAATCCCTGAATACTGTTTATTTTTCCAGAGTGGACCTAAAATGTGCATGAAATAATGTAATATTAAATATTCATTAATTATATTGTTAATTATTTGAATAACGTTTCAGTATTGGGTTTATGTTAAAGATGGTTTATGTGTGTAGTAAAGGAAAGGAAAGGAAAGTTTAAAGAGGATGGATATCATCTCTAATAGCTTACAGGAGCTTAGAGTTAAATTAACAACGATATAGAGGTAACACTCCTAAAATAAAATGTTGCAATATTGACCTCAGTGCCTTTTACTTCCAAAAGGATTTTCTCTCCATCATTTTCTCTCCACAAACCAATTCATCAAACATTCCACAGTTTCAGTTTTGTATTACTGTTTCCCCCTAAGCATTAGTAATGACTTTGTTTAGGTCATAGGTGTAAGAGAATAGAAGACTCTGCAGAACTCCTCCTTGTGAGAATGATTGAGTTTCAAACAAAGGCAACCTTATTTTTTCATGAAGAAATATCAATGTGGTTGCCAAGCAAATCACCTGGTTCCAAAAGTTTTTGACATCCTGGAATAATTCATTTAATCTGCTGCTGTGCACATATGGCTGTAGTATACTTTAGCCCAGTCTGAGGTTTATGCTCTTGAGGAGCAATGTTCTAAATGTTTTGCTTAGATACCAGCCTGCTGTAATATTTTTCCCTTTATTCTTGGTTTCATTTAAGCACTTGTGTATGAACAGTCCTTAATTCAGACGCTTGTGAAAACATTTTAACAGAATTAAAAGAAACTAAGAAAGCTTAGCCATGATAAGCAGTAGCCTCTAAATATCACATTATAGATATCTGCCTGTTAGCGCTGTCTGTCGGTGGTTTAATCCCTTGCCCATGCATGATTCACTATCAATCATCCTTAATCTACCACAGGACAAGGTGAGACCTGCTTCCAATAAATTTACTACTAGTTTTACCTTTCACAAATATCATGCATATATATATATATATATATATATATATATATATATATATATATATATATATATATATATATATATATATATATATATATATATATATATAGTGTATGTATACTATAAATATTTTTGAACTAAGCAGGCAGTTTCAGAGAGGAAGTAGACCAGTGCAATTCACAGCGGAAAAGAAACTGGAATTCTTATTTCTTGTCCAAAATAAACACACTTTTATGGAAAAATGACACTCTATCCTCATCCAGGACTATTTGCTGTTCATACAGATCCTGTGATTATACGTCGAAAGTAATTACTCAGTGGGATTTTGCTGTGTAAAAACGAATGAATTATTTACTCACCTACAAATATGTTCTTATGTAATATTGTTGGAAAAGAAATAAGAAAATAAACAGAAGCTGCAATCTAACTTATATGTCCTATGGCATGTTTGGGTAGTTTAAGATTACAAGCACTTTAGAGCACACCGCTACAGTGGACAACACATAGAATGAGTGTAGTGCAGTGTGGTGTAAAAATGTCTGAACACTTACAGAACGCCAGGGAAGACAGTAGAGCTGCACACACTCTTAATGCCGGACTCGGTCGTTATGAGTGTTTAATGGCAGCCTACACATCAACGCCCTTTATTTCTTTTCCCTTCCTAAGCCACAGAAGTTCCTTTTCTGTTCCTATTTTTAAGTACAAGTGATCTCAATTAAGGACCTCCACGAAGGATGAAGGCGGCAGACAGTCATGCCAATAAGAGCAAAAAAGGAAATTGCCTTTGTAGCCGACCCCCCTTCACCAACCACAGCAAGCCTCCATCTCAACTCAGATTTCCAGACGAGGCTGCCATGCCGCGCACTGCACTCATCCAAAACAGCCAGAGGAAGGCACTCAGAGTGCACTCTTTCCTTCTTTAGCCCTTAATGGAAAATCTCCGACCCTGCCTCATTTCTGTTCTGACTTCTGTGCCATCTCTATCGTCTCTGCCATTTCTGCACGGTCGTGATTTACTGCCTACTCAGATCCTACGCCGTATTTGATATCTTGGCAAATACACTTCAGAGTTACTGTCTTCTGAGATGATGTCATTAGCCATTCAATGTCAAATAGTAATCATGGGCTTAGATTAAATCTAGGGATTGAGACGAGTTGAGGAGGTCTTCCTGATTCAGTAAGAAGTATGTTTCTGTGAATGTGTCATTCCCCTTTCTTTCTTTCACACACACGCACACATGCACACACAAATACACTCTCACACATTCTCTCCGCCCCTCTGTTCTGCTGTCTGCCAAGGATGGAAAGTAACTGTTTGAAACTGGAAGGTTCCGTGGCCTCATCAAAATGCTCCACACATAAAACCATAATTAAGTGTCTTTAAAAATGCACCACTGTGAAATGGAACCTTGATCCAGAGACTTAAGAGGCTGGATTTTTTCCTCGCAACCAACGAAAGAAAGCGGGACTAGAAAACACACACACACACACACACACACACACACACACACACACACACACACACACAGAAAAAAAAAACATTCATGTAGCATGTTATATAATACCAGGACTTTAGGAATCAAAATTGTAGTCATTTGGATATTGTTACCACCCTGTAGCTCAGTGTCTCATTTTGTTTAAAGTAGCAGTCAACAATGACTCCTTTGTCTCGTTCCATTATTTATAATTAGGTGTGTATGAGCAGGAGAAAAGTATGGATGGCGATTGCACAAATTCTTCTCGAAGACAATTTTGAAGAATACCAGTCAGATAAGTTATCCACATTAAATCAAACTATCAGCTCTGTGACAAGCTCCTCCTATCAACTCCAGAATCAGATTCATATCAGGTCCTGGTTCTGTTACTGTGTAATATTGAATGGCTACTGTGTCCCTATAGACTAAGCACATCATATAGTATCGTCAGCTTCTGAGTCTGATCGGTTATGAAAGATGAAAAAAGGTGGTGAACAGCACAAAATGAGTTTGTGTCCTTCATAAACCGAACAGACCCCCTTCGGCCTGTCGCTTTTGTGGCACATCTGAGGCAGCTGTGTGGGCTGCTCTCGACTCATTAGGACATCAAACGACGAGCCCTGAAACGAGTGGGCAGAGTCCCGGTCTCGAGGCACAGAGAATGATTGAAATTAAGTGCGTACACTCCACACCGATATTGCTGGCAGATGGCGTCCATACTGTAGAGCAAAGTGAATTCAGATGTGACAAATGCTCTTTGATATCTCTTGGTCTCTTTGACTTAACACACAGTTTGGTTTAAGCATGTCAACAACCTCCCTGTTCCTGTTATTAGATTTTATTTGCACCATTGTTTTATTGATTGTCATGGTAATCTGAATTTCTTTTCTTTACATTTGCTGCTGAGTGATTGTCAGCAAGGCCTGCCCAGTCCCAGAAACCAACAGTTTATTTTTTTACATTGAGCATATTTCTGGTGCAGAGCAACTACATGATAGAGAAAGCAAGACACTAACCTGAAACCCCAGACAGTTTAAATAATACGCAGGGCAAGTTAACTATGGCTATGTTTAATACTGTTACAACCTTAATTACAACTCTACTGATTTATATGCCTATAAATTTAAAAGGTAATATTTTAAAACACTGGCTGGTCTGAACCATATTTTCAGTGTTCTGGGCAGAAAGAGAAGGAATGTAACTCAATAGGCATTTTTTTTCCCTTCGTCATAAAGACGTGCCATATGCACGTCTGTCTGTGCTTTCTGAAATTTTTTTCTGTACTTCACACACACGTATATAAATTCAAACACACAATACTGTATATTAATATCGATAACACACACATATATATATATACAGTATACATACAGAGCATGAGTGTGTATAACCGCGTGCTACCTCTGTTTTCTCCATCACCAAATTTGTGGTTGTGGGTCTCATCCCCCTAAACTTGCATGTGGAAATAAAGCACCATACTTCAGTAAAGCACTGAATAAAACTGACGTCAGTATTTACTTGTGGCCCGATTGACTTACAATAGTAAGTGTGTGTTAAATGTTCCTTGTGGTCCACGACAGGGCTTTCAAATCAAAGAGTGAGATTGCCATCTATAGTACAGTTCCAAGACGAGGAACCAGCTCTCTTCACACTAAACCCATGCACTCTGTATGATGTTAGCGTTCTCTAACTGAGCGATCCAGCAGAGCATTAGCATTTCTGATCTGTGTTCTATCTCACACATGTATTTGAAATGGACTTTTACTTCTTATTACAGTGTTCTCAGGTGTACGGTCTGTTTTGCCCTGTTATCATTTCCGAAACGTATTCATCTGCAGTTGTTGTTGCTTATCAGTTGCCATGGCATGTCTGAGTGAATACTCGGAGAGCTGCATGGTGCAGGAGCTATTACTAATAAATAAGTAGCAAATAAATGAGAACAAATGACACGTGTGCCAGGGTGGTGTCAGGGTGATGCAGATTACTAGACTATTTGTTTCAAAGACATTCATCATATTACAGTATCTTGATAAAGCTTTTTAGGAGCAGTAAATGTAACAAATGTGATCATATTTAGTAAGATTTACACTCCAAGCCTAACATGATTGGCTGAACTGTCCAGAATATCCAGTTTGTTTTGTTGATTTTGAAGGGCAATTTAATAAGCAGGATTATGTTTATTGTATTTTACACTGAACATGAGCTCTTTACTCCAGACCATAGATTAGACTATAAGAATGAAGCGGTAGAAATAGAGAGAAAGAAAGAGAGAGAGAGAAAAAAGGAATAAAACTACGCCAGAAGTGAATTATTTTGGGGAGCTTTTTTTTTTTTTTTAATCCTGTGAAACGTAGCAAATGACGCCTCTGCACAAAGCGCCAATTGAAGTCTGGTCGTGACGGGAGCTGGACTCGGACACTTCCGACACTCATTCCTCACTGAGTTCATGCTGCCGACACTTTCTGCGTGAGACACAAGACACGAGTTCTCCGCGGCTCCCCGACTCGCCTTACCTCGAGTGTAACTGAGCGTGTTTGTGATGCGCCTTCCCGTAGATGCGAGCGCGACTCGGCGCTTCAGCCCCCCGTCCAGCAGCCTGCAGCCGCTCCCGGCCAAAATGAACGAGGTCAACAGCAGCAGCGGCTGTGGTGGTGGTGGAGGAGGAGGTGGAGGAGGCAGCGGCGGGATTAACAGCATTGGCGGTGGAAATGCAGGAGGAGGAACCGCGCAACACGACGCGAGACTGCGGCCGCTCGAGAACCGCTCCATGGCTGAAATCATCGCCGATCATCCCGCGGAGCTGGTGCGCACCGACAGCCCCAACTTCCTCTGCTCCGTGCTGCCCTCTCACTGGAGGTGCAACAAAACCCTGCCCGTCGCTTTTAAGGTAAAACAAAAACCGCTTTCAGTGTATGATTCAGGATAATTATTGAATCGAAATATTACTTTGAGTAGGTACCTTTCTGGAGGAAAGATTAGAAATAATATGCTTTTGTGCTCAGGAATTCTGTTTTACTTTTGGTTTCTACTACAACAAAACAAACCCGAAATCAGTTAATAACGTGGAAAACTTTTCCAATATTTTATTATATTATATATATAACAACAAGTAATTTCCTGTTAATTATAATTACTAAATTAAGGTATTTTCCACATGGAACTAAGTAGAAATATGTGTATAAATATATAATGCACATTTTTGTTTATGCTTATTCTATCTATCTATCTATCTATCTATCTATCTATCTATCTATCTATCTATCTATCTATCTATCTATCTATCTACTGTATCTGACGGTTTTTTTTTTTAATCCCACTTATTTTGTTCCTATACTAATCCTTGGCGTTGTTTATTGTTGTATGAATTGTTTACAAATTATAATTTGTAGGATATCTTATATAATATATAAGTAGTGTTACTATATTGTCATATCGGTTAATTGGGTTAAATATACTATTAGATTGGAACTTTTTTTTTTAATGTGTTTTCTGTTTTCTGCCAATCTGTTAAATGATTCTGAAAATTCACATAAATAAACCATCAAGCAAATGTACCAAATAGAGATCTATTGGTTCTATGTAAACTCCAAAGTCTGTTGTGTTTGAAAATAAAAGGATATGCAGTTTCTAAAAAAACCAAACCCAGCTCACCTGAAAGCACCAGTCATGCCAGAGTTACAGTCAGAGAGATCACAATATTTCCCTTTTGTGGTGTTTAATTTGAACATTACCTGTAGCTCTTGACCTGTATTTGCATAATTTTATAAATTCTGTTGCTGCCACAAGATTAACTGAATAGATAACTGCATAAATGTGTGCACAGTACAGGTGTTTCTTTTAAAGTGGACAATGAGTCTTTCTATAAACAACACTTTTTACATTTGCTGTCTCTCGACTTGCTGTATTCATGAACTCATCTGGGATATTTATCAGTTTTGATACGGTTCCCACACATGCTGAGCACGTGTCAACTATTTCTCCTAGTTTTAGACCTCTTTTATATATGAATTTTGTTTCTGCAAATAAATGTATATTTATGCAGGCTCCTGTTTTTCTATGCATTTTTGTTTGAGAAACTAACTTCAACCACAGGCATTTCAATCATATTATCTTTAAAACCTTAAAAATAGGCATTAGTCAATCGTTTAATTTAACTGTAACCTTTTTCAATTTAGAATTTCGTTTTTTTGCTAGAATGTCCAGGAAAATTGATGACATGACAGACACTAGTTTCCAGCACCTCAGTGAGTCATTGATGCTATGACTGAGTCAATGTTGTGTCCCTGCAGGTTGTGGCACTGGGAGATGTTCCTGATGGTACTGTTGTAACTGTGATGGCTGGGAATGATGAAAATTACTCGGCAGAGTTGCGAAATGCTTCAGGTGTGATGAAGAACCAAGTGGCCCGTTTCAATGATCTACGCTTTGTGGGACGCAGTGGAAGAGGTTAGTCTGCTTTTAGTCCATAAAGACTTTAATATTTAGAGATGGTCATTTTAATTGTGATCTGGGAGCTGGAAAAGGAGATATAAATCTTTTAAATGGCGATAATCATTTAAATTCTGGCTACATTGCTTTGGCAGAGGGACAGAAATCATAACAAAAATAAGAACAGCCAACTTTGAGCTGTCAACAGATGTGAGTTGGGTAAAGCCATGTTGTCTCCTGTGTGTAATTATCAGGTCTGATCCACTTAATGCCAATTTTACTGTTGTTTACAAAAGGGGATCTGTAAGTAGGTAAGATTAAGTGAAGGATGTGGTGTCAACACAAGATGAGAGAGGTTTACACAACGTGGGCATAATATGCTTCTGTTGTCTTAATGTTAGCCAATCCGCTGTATTTATTGTTATACCTTGCGACAACCTACACCTGCTCAAGGAAAGAGCACACTGTGTACCCAAGTCAGTTTGTGCAGGAAGGTTTGTGTAATTGAGTTTACAGTCACCTGGGGACAAGTGACATTCTTCTAATTATTACATCAGTTACAGTCCTGGCTGTGATCATTTTATCATTGTATTTCAAAATTGTATGTGTTCAGTAGCATAAAAAATATATATTGTAATTCACTGTATATCCAATTGAATTATTTGTTAGTTAAATATGCATATACATGGCATGTGTGGTCAAGGTAGTCTTTATTTCTACTCTAAATATTTCTACCATTTGTTTTTCCTATATATTTTCATTTTGTAATATTTTCATCCAGCATGAATATGAATCTTTAATGCAAATGCATTAAACTATGGATTTTCTTTCTTTTTAAGCAATGTTAAATCCACTTTAGATTTTTTTTATTAATTCACTTTGATTTATTTAAATTGATTCTCATTGCTGAGAATGCACTACACATTTCAGAAGAACACATTAGTCAAGATGAAAATGTGGTGGGTATAAGGACATTTCTACATTACAGACTATTCAGTACTTTCCCATTTCATATCTTAACTCAAACCTTTTCATCGTCACTCAGCACTGGATAGAACTCAGCTCTGGAGCACTGTGTGTGTTCTTGGTGTTAAGATGTTGGTGCTTGTGCTCTGCCAGCTGTTGCTAAGAGTTGCGATGACTTTCCACCCACCTCTTCCTGTCTCGTTGAGAAAGCAATGGCATTCCTGAGACGCCATGTTAGTACACTTCATTCCCCTTAGAACTCCATAAGAACACAATTTGTCTGAAAATTTGTTTAGGAAAGTTGAATGATGAGCCAGGGATGTCGATCTGAATTCTGTTGTGTTGTAATAGCTCTTTCTCCCTGCCTCCTTCACCAGGCGGATTAGTTTTAAATTAAGATTGGCAAAATGTTTTATCGGACATGAACGCTAACAGACGGTCTGTGAACATGCAGGTGTTTTTATTGTGAACAAACTCAACCCATATTGTTATGTTTGCACAGGAAAGAGCTTCACCCTGACAATTACAGTGTTCACAAACCCTCCACAAGTGGCCACTTACCACAGAGCCATTAAGGTCACAGTGGATGGACCGCGTGAGCCAAGGAGTAAGTTACACAGCTCTTAATGTGACCAAATGTCTGTGTTCTCTTTTTTCCTGCATGATCTCTGTGGATGTGCTTTGTTTTGTTATTTTCTCTGTTGGTTTATTCCCTGATACAGTATCTCAACTATTAAACAATAATTTGAATATATTTTATGAATTTTTATTTACAGTTTTTCCTCTCTTCTAACCCTATATATACTTTTATTTATACTCTTTGTACTGTCAGATGCTGAGAAGATTATGTAAGATTATGTTTTTTTTTTACTTATGTTGTGAGAAATGCTTCTGCATACTGTAATGTTTGGACACTGATTGATTATCAGAAGTCTGATGTTTTGGGGACTTGAATGATCAAACACTGAACAGAAACTGACTAGTTCTATAGAAGTCACTGGGTTTACTTAGGCTCTTATTACATTTTCATTTCTTGAGCGAGTTCGTTTCAGTACACACTGCTGTGTGCTATGGTAGTTATGCTATGGTATTTCAACCTACAGTCTGTCTTTGATATTATAATATATATTTTGTCTTTCTTTGTTAGGATCTAGAAGTCTCCTTGTGTGTTCATAGCAAGTTGTCAGGGAAGGTGTGTCAGGCTGCACCATGGCTCCACTGGGGTGCTGTAGTGCTAACATCAGCTCATTTTTAATGGCTTTCAGTGCCAACCTGTCTGGAGAGCAGCTGTTTTACTTTATCATGAAAAAAATAAAAAATACTCCATCTTGGCATAGGATTCAACCCTATCACATCTATTGCAACATTTCTCTCTCCTTCCCTTTCACTTACTCTAGTCTCAGTGAACACATATGGTTCTAGTGTTTGAAGACACACTGGCTGTATGGTCTTGATTCTTCATTGTATTAAGACGGCCTCTAGCAGTCTCTGCACTTTTGTTTGATGTCAAAGACTTCCTATGCTCCTGCTCCTTTTAAAGTGCAGTATCAAGAGGCAGATGGCTTACATGTTACTGTGGCCTATAACAAATGAAAGATCCTGAAGACATTTTCTAGAGAAATACTGATTTTCTATATGTTTATATTGTTGTTTTAGATGAAACTAAATCTCCAAGAGCCACATTTCTGAGTACATTTAAGTCATATAAGCATGATTTATTAATACTTCATAGTGTCAAATTTATAGTGTATAACTAAGAGGATGTCAGGGTCAAAAATTTACAAGCTGTCACATAAGGGGTCATTGAGTTGCAATAGCATCTGTGCCCTCTTAATAATGTTGTATTTCAGCACTTCCTTAACACTGAGATTCAGCATCATTAAACATCTAATTGGTGTTAATGAGACGACAATTAAGGAAGAGGCCCAGCTCGCTGAACTAGACAATGGCAACAGTGTGCCGTCAGAAATCTTTTCACTGAGCAAACGCCTGAAAGAACACCTTCTTCTGATTCAGTTGTAAGCACTAACATTTGTTATGCTTTAGAGCATTTATATGTAATTTAGAAATAATAGGTGCATGTTTATGTACAGACTGTTTCATTTTCAGTCAAAATATAATTTGCTTATTATGTCTTAATACAAAAACTAAGGTTCATTTAGGCAGTTTTTTTACTTACTGTTTCTTCAGGGCGTCAGTTAGAGATGAATGTATAGCAGAATAATAACTCGGCACAGTATGTGCATTACTAATGTGTTTATGTGTTTAATATGCCATGATGGGTGCCATATGAATCTTGCAGGGGTGAGAACTTCCAGTGCTGTGTGTGTGTGTGTGTGTGTGTGTGTGTGTGTGTGTGTGAGAGAGAGAGAGAGAGAGAGAGAGAGAGAGAAGAAAGAAAGAGAGCAGGCAGTACAATGAGAGTGTTGATAGTCTGGTGGCATTAACAACTTTGTGTACTCACACCATTTACTTGATTTCAAATGTGATTTTTGATTCTATTTGTCTGTGATGTAAACAGATCTCTGCAGAATGTATATTTGTGTGTGTGTATATATATATATATATATATATATATATATATATATATATATATATATATATATATATAAACCATTTTGCTTCTTCTCAGTAATATCACAACTATGTCTGATAAAAATTATTATGTTTGCTGTTACGGTTGTGTGCAGCTGTTCATGGGTAATGCCGGCTTTGCACTAACCTCTAATAACCCTCATTAAAAGTTATTTAAACTAATAGATTGGGCGGGGTTGGTTAAACCAACACACTTGCTCTGGAGGCCCCATGTAATTACAGATCGCATGTCAGACTGTCAGTCTTTGTAACACGTTTTAAATTATCTTTTTGTTGTACATTTCACTTCTTGTAAAATCTCCTCAGTCAAATCATGCATTGTTGGTAGGGATTAGTAGAGGCCAAGTTATTCTTTAAAACGATGTATTTCCATCTTACCAGGACCCCACGTGTTCTTTTCGCTGTTTGGACACTTTGACAAATCACCATGTTGAATAGAGACAATAACTGAAGCAATAATGCGGGCTGAGACAGTTTAAAGGTTATATCTGGCCACTGTTCAACCTTATCAGCTCTGTAGACCACACAAGTACTATATACATTATATGTTCTTACAGCAAATGAAAAACAGAGGTGTCAGTAAAGTCCTCAATTAAAGCTTCATTTATAATGGGAACTGCTCTCATAAAACCAATCTAAACAAGAAAGGAGAAGGGAGAAAAACTGAGACATAATCCTGGCCTGCTGTAAAGGGGCTACAAGAGGAGGTGCCAGAATTGTGCATGTGTGTGAAGCGAGAGCTCAGCTTGAGTCTGGCTGTATATGTCTGGTTTGAATATGCAGTGTTCATCAGAGCTGCATCATTACAGCTCAAGGAATACGGGTAGTAATCTGTTACGAGTCATACTACTTTCATATGAACATGGAGGTAATGAAAGTGTTTGCCTTCCCACTGAAAAAGGTTGAGGGCTCTTGTAGTTTTTATTTGTATGAGTTTGTGTGCATATACCCTTTTCCTTCCTGACTTGCCTTCCGAAGGCTAAAATGTAAAGACCACACAGACACCTGGCAGATCTCCATGACATTTTGACTCTGCATGTTTCACTCGAGTTTCATCTCACACTCTCTCACTCTTTCTCTCTTTCTCTCTCTCTCTCTCTCTCTCTTCCTCCCACACTCATTTTCTCCTAAACTTAAATGAATAGCAGAGACTGGCTGTCACCCATGCTGTCTTTTTCCCTTCTTTTCCCCATCGCTGCATTTCACTGCTTGTTCTTTCCAAAAAATACCATTATTACAACTGGTGAAGAATTTTCTTTATATTGTGCACCAAAATGTTTACTGTGCTTAAGATTTAATGTAGTTGGAGTATACTAAATCAAGGTCATTAACTTGTGTGTGCATGCTGAAGGCCAATCCACTGTATGTCTAACTCATTATTTATTGGTGAATGTAGATGATCTCCTGGTTGATCCATGTACACTTGCACTCTTTAATTTAGTTTCACACAAGTACCTGACAAAATCATGCTCACCTTAGATACATGTTGGTTGTAGGAAAGATCTGTACTGTGTTGTTTTCTGTCAAAGCATGAATGCCTATGTGCACAATATTGTGCATAATCCAATTTTTTGTTTATATAATGTATGCAGCCATACTTCGTTAGCAGTTGAGGGTTATGGCCATCTTCAAAGGTCCACTAAGTCAGTTGTGAAATCATTATGAAGCCCAGGTCAGCCACACTTACCTGTTTATTTATTCTGCTATTGCTTTTCATAGTTTTGTTTTTTCTTATTGTCCCTCCACTAATCCCTAAATCTGTTCCTCTGTAAGGAGCTGAAGCATTTGTCTATAACTGTTAGTCATGATGACCAAACATGCAGATGTGGGAGCAGTTGGGGGACTCAGATGATATCTATTTCTTATTTAATTTATTGCAATGTTTCAGGATTAGTTTTCTGCTACAGGATAGCTGGAGATCGTATCTTGGAATTACCTCGACGGACTCATAAGTATTTAGGCCTATGCTCTGAAATGAAGCCTGAGTCAGCTGGGGGTTACATATCACCAGTAATGTTTGGCCATGGTCCCACTGGGCCAGTCAAGCATCTGGAATGAGTATGTCCAAGCTTCCGCTGCATGATTGGACAGGGAAGTGTTGGCTATCGAAAATCTCACCCCGTTGTCTGGGAGATGATGGGAATGTTTGGGACTTTCCCCCAGCAGTGATATCATCTTGTTTCCTGAGTCTCATTCACACTCACTCCCTGCCCTAATCCCCCCTGCACCAAATGACAAAGCTTGTTTCCAATTCTACATTGTGTCTAGAGGTGTACTGTGAAAGAAAGAGCAGGCACATGTTGCTCCTGATGCCACTGTTTGGGAGAATATGCCCATATAATTACCATCATTATATCATTTTCTTTTATTTTATAATTGTTTTTGTGCATCATATGCTTATTTTGCTAACACTTCTTTCATTCAGAGAACTTTGCCAACTCATATATGCCCAACTCTCTATATGTTCTCCCCGTTCTAGAGGAACGGGAAGAAAAGAGCGAGGGGCGAGGAGAAGATTCTGTTTCTAAAGTTTGGGATCATTTCAAACTAAAATATAAAGAAAACACTGTACTGTTTATCTTTTTTAAAGTAAATTGAAATTGATATTTATATTTTTATTTATGATTTTTTACATTTATATATTTGTATTTGCATTTTGATATAATATGGCAATTAAATGAACTAAATAGGTTTAGTTTTACAGATATTCTTGCATGCAATTTCAGCATTAAAAATGTAAATATTTTTTTCAAAGGAAACAAATTACTTGTTCATTTTAAGAGACCCGTCTTTTTTCTCTTCTATATTTAGTATTGATCTTTAACAAAAAATAGAAACAAAAGTATTTCTTATCTGATTAATCGATGGAAAAATCGGTAGAATAATCGATTACTAAAACAATCGAAAGCAGCCCTAGTGGAAACTTTGACAATGTTTATATGGGTTTTCTAATGACACATTTTTGGTAAAAACACCACATTCTTACCACTTTCTTTATTTTTGGTTTTTATTTTAAAAAATTCAATTAGAAAACCCATATTAATCAATTATTCTAGTGTTTGATGGAGGCTTTTTCACCTTTTACTTTCATCCCATAAAGAAGTAAAAAAGCAATGGCAATTGCTCACTTGGTGTCGAAGCACAGGACATTTTTTCTTCAAGGTTAGAAAATAGGCATGCATGATTTTTCCAGAGTTTTATGTACTGCAGCTAATTTTAGCATCAGTACTTATGCACAGCTTGTAGAAAAATAAATTAGTTTTTGTTCAACGAATGAAGTTGGACGATATGAAGGTTTGATTTCTAGTATGCCACTGTGCTCAGTGGATTCAGTTGCACTAACAGACAATGAAATGAGGCTTGCAATATCATGCACACATCCTTGAGTATTAAATATGTATTAAATATAATCTAACATCCACTATCCCTCAGCTTTTTAGTCTACTGTGGAAGAAAGACTGTCTCTCTTTGTCTCTCTTTGTGTGTATATATTGTCTTTTTGTTCTCTTCACAATGAGTGTAGTCTAGATCCCGTCTTAGTTGGTGTCTCTGTGCCAACTGGAGGAGTTCCAGTTTCAGCAGGAGTTTTTCTCTCTCTTCTGTTTGATATTTACTTTACTGCCTTCTCTGGGAAGCTGGTACCGGCCTAGACAGACAAACAGCACTGCTTTAATGGCCAAGAGGGCTGGGGGTAGTGCAGCTTGGGGCCTCGATCCTCTCTTTATCCCTCTTCTGCTATGGGTTGAGTCGGCACAAGGCACCTGTGGGCTCTTAAATGGTCTTGTTATGACTCTCCTGTAAAGCATTTGGCAGTAAGGACCCTTTGTGCTTGCAGATCCCACTGTACGGGTAGTAAAGGAAGGATGAGAGACTGTAGTAATAATGTAAAAGCTGTGCTTTGCTATTTGACCTAAGGGGATTTTGACTTTGCATGCCACAAAGTGTCTTTCACCTGCTTTGACCCTGTACATATACAGTATAGACAGTGCTTAATGTGGAGTATGGAAAACGTGAAGCTCAGCAGGGGTAAGCTAAAGTACATTAAACAGCTCTTTTGTTGTGTAACCACTGATCGTTTTAGACTTTAAGGGCAGAGTAATAGCAATAGAGTACATTCTAAATTAATAAGACAGGCGAACATGCCAGAGGGCCAGAATGAAACGATCATGCAGAAGGAAATGGAACACTTGTCCCATTTTTATCCATCACAAGCCATCTGAGAAGCCTGCTTTTTTCCAAATGGAAGTTAAACGTACGCCTGTACCTATTAATACACATGGTGAATTATATTAGACAGTATGCTTCATCAAAACTTTAAAGAACTACAATTCTTGTGCTTCAGCAAAACATTATATTTCTGTCACGTGTTAACACTCTGAAATTACTGTGTTCATATAATGAATAATTCTGAAAAAGGCACAATCCTCAGTTGTAATTCATCTTCTTATGAGGGTTTGCAGTAATGTCTACTATACAGGAATTTGCCCATTTTACTTCTATTGCCAGTTGAAATTGTATCAAAGCTAAACGTTTTTGGAATGCTTTCCGCGTTGGGTAATTAATATGATGCTGTTTGTGGTGAAAGTGGTAATGAAACAGTCATGCAGTGGCATGGCCAGGGTCCCAGCAGTATTAACTCACGTGCTGTCTCGTCTAAATTGCAGGGCACAGGCCAAAGTTGGACGATTCACCCAAGGCAGGCCTGTTCTCTGATCGCCTGAGTGAGCTAGAGCGCATCCGACAGAGCACCATGAGGGTGGCTGTGCCAGCACAAACACCCCGGACCTCGCTCAACACCCCCAACTCGTTTTCTCCTCAGGGCCAGAGCCAAATCTCAGGTATGGGCAACTTCATCTTTCTAAACATTTAATATTGGACTATGCCACTGCAAAAATTTTATTCTCTGCAAAATCCAAGGTACATCTTTCTGCAATGTCAGTTAAAACACAGCTGTGCTGTTTTTCAAAGTCAGAAATGTATCCCACAGGATTTGTTTGTGAAGTCTAAATTGAGTGGTGATTAGTGCAGAAAAACAGTACATTGCACCATGTACCTAGAGAGAAGTCACACACATCGTTTGTCCTTAATTATTGCTCTAAACATCCTGAGCCCTGGGTATTGTTTTGTAGCAGCTAAGTCAACCGAGAACACATTCCATCATTCCTACACCTATTTGTTTTAGAGCAAAGTCTTTTTTGCATGCTATCCTTGACTCAAATGATAAAAATCTTTCAAATCGAATAAGTGTAAGCACAACAACAGCGAAGTCTATGGTGAAGAGAGTAGAGAGTTAAGTGGAAATGTTGTGTCACATAGTCAGAATTTAACTGACTAAAAATGTTTGAGTTTAGCTACCAGTTTTTATTGAATTTTATGTTGAAATAAATAAATTTAATAATAAAAATATTAAAATTAATTATAAAATGAAGTCAAATGTTAATCAAGTACAGTACTGTATACATAAAATAGCATTTTTAACCGTTTATTTGGGTTTTTCATTTATTGTGGGCAGTTTTGGAACTGATAAACGGGGATTACTGTATTATATATATTTTTGCGATTTAATTATTATTTACATTTATTATTATTATTATTTAATAATTATTTAAAATTGCATATAATGCTATTTTAAATAAATGCTATATTAACTAAATAATTTAACTTCTTTCCTTCTCGTTCTGCATCTATTTAATCTGAAACAAGAAAGAACATTATTAGTCTTATAAATATATATCTTATATTGAGTAACCACACAGTGTAAAAAAGCACGAGGTTTAATTTGTGGAAATAATGCTCCGTCTCTTTGTTTGGTCACACGTCGTCAGACCCACGGCAGTCACAGTCATCCCCTCCGTGGTTTAATGAGCAAGCATACTCATCGTACCTGAGCCCCATGGCGTCCCCCTCGGTGCACTCTACCACCCCTTTGTCCTCCAGCCGCGCCACCGGTCTGCCTTCCATCAGCGATGTTCCCCGCCGCCTGCCAGGTAACCTCCAGCCTCAGGCCCCTGCAGGTGCAGCCCCTGACCCTCTCCAATTCTGCTGTCGTGGCCTGGCTGCCAAACAGCAAAACACATGTTCAAATATGAATTTTCTTTTTTTAGGGGACGCCAAATGCTTGTCCAGTTAGGCTTTTGGAAACAAAATGATTGGCTTGCCATAGCTTGTCAGATGGGTGTGCTCAACAAGATAAAAGCTTTTTTCTTTCATGGAAAGTCAGCAATTCATATTATCTTTTTCCTTTGCCTGTCTTATGGCACATCACTCATTTTTAGCCAAGAGAATAATTTTTTTTAAGGGTTAGCATTGCATCACTCATCTATTTTGTTTTTGCGAATGATTTACTTGCATGAAAGTCATATTTAGTTTTACTTGCTGCTCGGCTTTAATTAATTACAACCGCAATCTGACTAGCTTTCAGTTTTCATTGGCTAGTTCGTCTAAAGGATGTGGAAAAAAACACATTCATTCTTGAAACTTCCACCTTTAGAGATTGATTGGAAGAGCTTTTTTTCCTGAAGCAGGAAAAAAAGAGATTGCTTCCTTTTCCCTTCACCCGTTTCTTTGATCCTGTGGCGAATATGGTTAATAACAGAGTAAGGCATAATAACAGACCGGTGGCAGACAAATTAAGCAGCTTTATAGCGATTCGGTTCTGAAAGATCCTGCCAGGGAGCCTTAGCCCATTTGTTGCTGAATCTAATATGCTAATTTGTCCTCTTTTGCCCTGCACCCAACCAAACACATACATTTAAAGCTTTAATGTTGGCTATCAACTTTCTCCCTCCAAGCACCTGTTTGAGCCGGGGCCAGGTGACTGTTTTTTAAGGTTTTCCTTTTTTTTTTTTTACTTTCCCTCCTGTTTTCTTTTTTCTTTTTTGTGAGCCCAAAGCAACTGTAAGTGATTAAACAAGCGGCTCCCTGGTGTTAGCTGCTTGGCAGCTTTTGGACGCCTGCCACCTGTCCTGTCAGGTTCGATTAGGCTGGTTTTGTCAGCCTGTAGGTTGTTGCGTGGCGCACTCAAAGCTCTTGCTGCTAATAACAGCCATTATCTAAGATAAGGCCAGCAGTGTTTGCTGCCAGGGAAACAAACTACAGTTCAGAAAATCTTCCTGTTAAATGTGGATGCTGTTGTCAAATGTCATTAGACTCTGCTGTCATCTAAAGTTGACAGTGTAATACTCGCTAAAAGCATATTTGCTGTGTATGGCAAATAGACCAAATGAACCTTTGCTTAGTGCATTTTAAACATGGAGAGCATACTTAGATGTATGAACTAGCATCTGGTTTTGGGTCCAGTGCTGTCTAGCATCAGTGACTGTTTAAATACAGCCCAAACATTGCCTTTATGTGTACATGTGTGTAAAACGGGGGGCTATGCTTTTAGCTGTTCTGCCCATTATTCAGCGCACACTCGCTGTTGCCTGGGGCTAGAGAACCATTATTCCACGAGTTTTAAATCAAAGAGGTTTAATATAAAATGTGAAAAATGTGTGTGGGGGTAACGCTGTTAAGAAGTCCAGGATACGAGGGGCTTAGCGGCAATTCACGCCTCTGCAACGCGCCCACACATAATCATCCTCCTCCTTAACATGGACATGGTGACAGGAAAGACACCTAGTGATTTATGATAAGAGTACTGAGTCTAGAAAGGGGTTCGAGGGGGTGCTGGTGTCAAAATGGCCCATTAGTGGCTTTGTGAATTTTAAGGTTAACGGGGAGAGCATGCGAAGGATAGAGGGTCGGGTTCTCGTCTGGGCTCAGAACATATAAGATACCAGAAGCCCACATCTGAAGCTAAGACTGATCGTCTCCCCATGATGCTTCAAACACCTCACAAAACATTTCCAAATGTGTGACTGCTTATGCAACCTGATGGCACTTTCAACATGGGCACACACAATTTAGTGAAGTAATGCACATACCTAAGTGAACACGGACCAGTTTAAACATGTGCAGGCTCACATAAACAAGCGTATAAATACGCCTGAAAATGCGGACGCAGAAGATGAGAGGCGTATAACCATACACATGAATACACATACACACGAGCCGGTCTGAGAAAAAAAAAGAAACATGTTTAAGCCAGTCCAAGAGACATTGTGATCGTTGTGCAGAATTGTGCTTAATGTATAATGAGCATCAGTTCTGGGAAACAAACTTTTAATCATTTTTTAAGGAAACTGACCTGATATACTGTATGTCCAGTATGCCAACTATATTAAGTCTACAAGTCTTTTTTTCAGATCTATATGTTCATACAACGCCAATTCTGTATATTAAGTATAGTGCAGGGTCAGTTTAATTCCACAAACAATGTCTTTTAAAAATCCACAGGGAGGGTCACTTTTTAAAATAATTTCCCTGTGGGATCAATTAATAATTTCCCTGTGAGATCAAAAATAAAGTGTTCTGACTCTGACTTTAAAATCACACACTGTGACATTCCTCACTTTAGTATATGTATTTATGTGCCCTTAGTTTAAGCTTATTCATTTTTATTTAATGCATGTGTAAGTAAATGTTTGATATAATATATAATTTAATATTGAATATTATATATTTATAAAATATATAAGTAAAATTCTCAAATGTTTTGTGCTGTTTTTTTGTTTATGAATGTGTAAAGGTCTGTCTGTCTGTCTGAATGTCTGTCTTTAAAACACCATTTTCTAAATTTGAAAGGGCTTCGTAAAAAAATTAAACACAAAAACATTTATTCTATTAATCTATTTGGTTTATTAAGTTTTATTATTATAAGTAAAAAAGATATTTTTCATAAATATATATTTTCGGATGATGTAAACTCTTAATTTATGTAATGAATTTGTGCACTATTTTGTGTGCAGGTTCCACAGATCTGACTCCTTTCCCGGGGCAGTTTGAGCGGCAGTTCCCCGGATTCTCCTCCCTCACTGAGAGCCGATTCTCCAGTCCGCGGATGCACTACCCGGCTACGTTTCCCTACACTACCACCCCTGTCACCACAGGCATGTCTCTGGGCAGTGCCCATTACCACACATACCTGCCCCCACCATACCCAGGCTCTACTCAGAGTCAGAGTGGACCATTCCAGAGCAGCAGCACCCCATATCTCTACTACGGGGCCTCCTCCGGCTCCTACCAATTCTCTATGGTACCTGGGGGGGATCGCTCTCCCTCCCGCCTGCTGCCCACCTGCACTAGTGCCTCTACAGGTGCCTCATTGGTTAATGCCAGTCTTCCTGTGCAGGCTGGTGGAGGAAGCGGTGTGGATGAGGATGGTAGCCACAGCAACTCTCCAACTGTGCTCAATCCTGCAGGGAGGATGGATGAAGGAGTGTGGCGGCCATATTGATGGAATTAGAAAAAAATAAAAAAAGGAACGTGTGCCTGTCAGACAGGCGAACTTCAAACCAGAGACATGGTTTTAAAGCACAAACCCTACTAGGACCCTCGTCCTATCTTGCTGAGACATTCTCCTTTGCCTTGTTTATTTTTAATCTTTATTAAATGTCACTTTTGAGGAATATTTATAGAACGAGTTTCTTCAAAGGGAAGTATTTAAAATATGATCTTTCATGGCAGTTATTGTTATTTGTATACCTGTAATACAAAATCCATTCCTCTGAAACCAATAACTTATAGACAAATTGACTATGGTTAGAAAACAGTTTTGACCACAGCTATAGTTTGCTAGCTCTTATTTTTTTAAGTTAGTTGGCTTTAACATGCGTTAGGTCCGACATGCAGTTTAAAGCACTGAGCAGCAGTCGGTTTCAACTAACTATTAAAAACCACATTTTTTTTTTTTTTTTTTTTTAGGAATGTCTTTCTTTTTTTTAACTTAATTAATTTAAATTATGCATATTTGATAAACAAATGTTGAGTTGTAAGTTATAAAGCCATAACTTATGTAATGTATTTTCAACTTGATTCATAAGGGGAATATTTTTGTAATGCATTTATGTTCAAGTTAATAATGAAACTGATATGTAATTTAAAGATACATTTTCTGTGCCTTAAGCAATGGTTTTTTGTTTGTTTGTTTGTTGTTGTTTTTTTAAAGAACGATTTTTCTTCTGTGTATACTGAGATACGTTTCCTATATATAGTAGTATATAGCAGTATTTCCTGCATATAGTACATTATGAAAAGTTCTATTCTTATATAGCAGATGGTCTTGCCAGTTTGAATTATTACTTTAGTGCTAAGTACATAAAGTCCTGTTTTGACTTCAAACCAAAAAGGCCACATTCTCTTGGATATTGTTTATTGATTATGCCAATTTGTATGCACCATGCTTAGATATAGCTGTCAGTGTTAAAACTAGGATAAGACGAAAACTGTTTCAGTCCATTTGGACAAAAGTAAGGGCTATAACAGGAAAACTACCAAATCCTCTGCACATTAAGGGGCCTGCTGTGCACCCACCTGAAGACTGGATCAGTTTACTGGAACCTAATGAAAGCCACACACACTATTTCTTACCGCGAATACTGTTTATCTCAATATGGTATTGCTCAGTGTAATGGCAGCTAAAATCCTCCCAATGGAACATCAGTGATTTTTGATATGTCTGGATTCTGGGTACAATTTAGGTACATTTTTAGCAAATTTTTTTTTTTTGCTGGAGATTAAGGTTGCACATTGATATTTGTTTTAGTTATTAAGTAATTTAATAACCTCTGTAGCTATTGATGCAAGACTAGAATTAAATCCCAGACTAGAGTATCTGAAGCAGTCTACCAACTTGGATACTAATTTTGGTTTCAGTTAGAAAATGTGTAATATTGTGTTATGACAACCAAATCTACCTGATTTACTTATTCTAGGCTGGGGCTTTATTATTATTATTATTATTATTATTATTATTATTATTATTATTTAATATAAGAGGTTTTTCTTACTCTTCCTGCAATGGTCTGTGCACTCATGCCAGCAAAAGTTAGACTCATCTTTTTTATTTGCTTTACTATTCAGTGCCTTATACTATACGCTGCACAAAATCTGAGAAACAGTGTAATGTGTGCCCTGTGCCCTGTTTGTCAAATTCAGATTTATGCATTTATGAGACTTGGAATGCTATAAAGCATGTGTTTAATGATCATAGAGATAAGCAAAGCACTTAGCGATTTATGCAGTTCAATCTTGTCATCGCACCAATCGATTTGTTGAGCTTAAATGTACGGATGTCAGCCGGAAATGTTCCACATTTGACTTTTAAGTTTGTATTTAGAGTTTACGGCTACATGTTTAAAAATATTGAGACATACATTTTACACCGTTTGTTGTTCATGGTGTGTCATGTTCAGTTCGATCAATTAACTATGTCTTAGTATGGACCTGAGAATCTGTGAGAGTGAGCAGAGCTGAAAATTGTTTACAAGCTGTTTACAATATTGTGAGTGTAGATAATTATTGTATGAGAAAAATATACCCCCACTGCGTTTGTGCTTAGTACTCATTTACTTTTTGTTCTGAATATTTTCCTTTTTTTTTTTTTTTATATTTATCCTCCCTGGTTAAGGTACCAGAAGGATCAGGAATGTCTGATGGGTGGATGTGTTATGGGCTAATTTCTCTTTGAAGCTTGCATGCTTTGCTTCAGTTGCACAAATGTGTTTTATTTATCATGTTTTTGGCCTTAAAGTTGTGTCTTCCTTCATTATTAAACAATGGTTACAGGGAATGACTGTCATGACAACAATGAGCGAAATTGGCATTTATTAATAATGTATATTTACTTGTTTTCTTTTATAAGGAAAATAAAATAATAATTAAAAAAAAAGTAATGCAACAACTTGGCCCTTGGTTGGACACTTAAGGTGGAAATGTTAATGTTGTTTTACATGAAGCCTTTGCTCCCTCTTAAGCCTTTTATAATGTACACAGCCTTGATGTAAAAGGAGATGAATTGCCTACATCCATGTATCCAAAATCAAATCATTTAAAGTTTCATTACCTTGTCCATGAACTTTATGGGTGGCTGGTGTGAGATCAGAGTGTAGATCCTGTATAGTGCTTCAGCCGTACTGTACTACATCCTTCCTTTCAGTGCTCCATGTATCAACATTTGCTTTGGAGCCTCTGAACTGGCACCGTGCTGCTGGCTACAGCCTCGCCTTTGTCTTTTATAAAACAAGGACCCAGTCAAACCAGGCTTGTGAGACTGGGACTGTTTGAGATTATTTCAAGACATAACAGCCGTAATCACACTTTGCTCCATCTTCAAAAGTAAGATCATTTTAAGGTGAACTGGGAGCTTTCCAGGGATTTCCCTGTATATGAAATGAGAATGAAAAGTGGAGCGGGTTTCAGGTTTGCATTCCTTCTATCATTCCCATAAACATCTAACAATTAGGATAATGACCTTTAGAGAAGAAACAAAAGATGGAAATATGATCTCTTCTGAACGTGTGTGTGTGGGAGGGTTGAAGGGAAGAATCTTGGAAAAGAATCAGTGCCGTATTTGAGCTGGCACTCCATCGTGTAGCATCTGATCGAAAAATCTATGAGGGTTTTATTTTTGCTTGGACATCAGTCTTCGCATCTCTGCACACACAAGAAAAGCGAGAGAGGCCATACCCAAACCAGTCAACACCTCAGTGTTACACTGCCCAAGATAAACTTGATTCTGGCAAAGTCTCAGCCACAGATGGCCTGTGTTAAAGTCCATTTGAAAGGGCCTCTAGCATCCATTTAGCACTACATGCTGCATTCCGCTACTCAATATGTGCTGTGGGCTATTACATAACATACTGTGGCACTTTGCACATGAAGTACCACTGTGTTTGCTGTAAAAAATGCTTTACATTACCTTTTGTAAATAGCATTGCTTTATTCATTCCCAAAGCCAACTGTAATAGGGCCATGCCACTGTAACACTCTGAATTTGTTGTCTAAGAAGTAGCATGCTGACATTTCTTTTAATTTTAGTGAGCTAGTACTATCAGCAGTGACCTGGGTTATGTTTGCTACACAGTAGAATGTTTTTTTAGTGACTAAAGTAGTGAAACATTTACAAAAATGCAAAGTAATTCATGTTGGTTTTTTTTTGTTTTGATATATTATTTTCTGACGCTCTCCACTTGCAAAATAGACGCCATAAAAAGAAAAAATATCCTCAAAAACATACATATACAATTAATAGCAAGGAATACAGTAGTTATATAGTGACATTAAAAACATATTAACTGTATCAGTTATTCGTAATCATATTAAGTTTAAATTATATAACTACATTTTTACTTATTGATGTCTCCTTTAATACATACAACCTGACAGGTATTTATAGTTTTGATTTTCTTTTCTATTTTTTTTTCTTTTTTTAGTTTCTCTGACTGTACAGTAACTATCTATCTCTAGTTATGTTTAATTTTATCTATCTATTATCCAGTTATATTTAACTACATTTGTGTGAACACCAGATAACTGCCAAGGGTATTGTTTAACACCGTCTTTTGTGTAAAAGTCACACTCTGCTCATATTACCTAGTATTATGCCAAAAAAAACCAAAAAAACATTATCAGCTTTATCCATTTGGCCAGTGCTTGTTCCAGATGTCTGGAATCCTGGTAGTGTTCAAAGAACCACAGTGTGACCGACTCCCCCTAGGACATCTGACTAACCCAAAGGCTGACAGGAAGATTGTTGTAGGTAGCTGCAGTACTGACTTAGTACCGCCCATGCGTAGAAAATGCTCTTAATAGAATGGAAGAATGTTAAGGCAGGCATCCAACCTAGGAAAAAGTAGTGGCCTATATCATCCAGTGCACCAGTTTTCATTAGACAGGGGTAACAGGAGAAATGTATTTCCAATTTGATGGCCAGTTTGCTGCTTTGTAGTCCACATATTACTGTAGGAAATCCTTAGCAAGACATAGTAAGTATCTCTCAGCAAGTTCTCTTTTGAAGAACACAGTAAGAGCAACTGATTATTTTTACAAAACTGGGTGATATGATCATAGGCAAGAGCCCTGGGTTTACCTAAGATTAGTCCTACACCTATGTAGCATCCTGTATAGGCTCATAAGGGAAGGAACGAAGGGACTCTCACACAGGAATGAGTTCCACAGCTGGGTTCTCTGGGGTTTGCAGTTGGCAAAAATGACATATTCCCTTGAATCAGAGAGACACATTTTTCTTTGGGGTTCTTGAATAAAATTTTGGCTTACCATTCCGAGAAGCCACACCCATAAAAGCAGCATGGCCAAGGACCACAAATTATACAGCGTAACTGAAACAATAAATGTATCTGAAGATGGCAAGCATTGATCAGTAAAACAAGCAGAAGAATCCAGAGCTCTGTCTCCTGATTGCTAAATTGGCTTCAGTATTGGCAGAATCAGTGGTGTGGGGAAGGCTGCCAGATGTGTCTCAGTGGGTCCTGCATACTATAGAGAGAAGCTATTTGAAACAATTCGGGTCCTTTCCTCCCCGGTTCTGTCAGGGAACATGGGTGCAGGGCTAGGTGAGTGCTGGGTGAGTGGATGGGAGGACCCAAATGCAGGATGTACACAGGGGTATGGAGAAAACAGGCTTTAATAAGATTAGCAATAGGGCAAGGGCAAAGGCAAAAACAAAGTCCAAAAACAGTCCAGGGTCGAAAACACAGGCAATCGGGTGATGCAGATAAGACAAAAAACAAATAAAAAAAAAAAACAGTCCAAAAAATCCATAAACCGGCAAACAGAACAATGAAGGGCAGAGCAGCATCACAAACCACAAACAGTCCAGAGTTCAAACCAGGGCAAAGGTAATGCAGAACAGGGTACAGGGTCAGGAACAGGTACAGGTAGAGGAATAGGATCCGAATTCTAAACTATATCGACAACTGTTTGATATTAGCTCAATTAGAGCTTCAGGCAGTCCGGCATCGAGATGTTGTTCTCGCCTGCATGGAGGAACTGGGGTTAAGACTGAACGGCGTAGTGTGAGACTCAACCATGTTGCGGGCACGATTGTCTCCCACCAGGATCGAAACTATCCTCACAGCAGTCGGGAGAGTAAGAGAAGGCCAGTCACTTACTGTGAGGCAGTTTCAGAGGCTGCTGGGTCTCATGGCAGCAGCATCCAATGTGATTCCACTTGGCCTCCTTCATATGAGACCCTCCATTGGTGGCTCTGGAACAAAAGGTTCTCCCAGAAGGGCAATCCACACCGTACCATCAAGGTCTCACAGTGAGCCCTCAGAGCCTTAGATGTGTGGAGAGAACCGACATTCCTGTCCCAAAGCCCCATCCTGGGAACTCCTTGTCATCGCGTAATGCTAACGACTGGCACGTCCATCATGGGGTGGGGAGCGGTCATGAGTGGCCACTCCGCCCAAGGTTGCTGGAGCGAGCCACGCCTCTCATGGAACATAAACTGCCTTAAGATGACGGCTGTGTTTCTGGTTCTGAAACACTTCCTCCTAGACCTGACAAGTCACCATGTGTTGGTCCATATGGACAACACAGTGGTGGTCTCATATATCAACCACCAGGGGGGTCTCCAATCTTGCCCCCTATACAAGCTGGTGCAGCGGATCCTCCTGTGGTCCTAGGGGAAACTCCTCTTACTGAGAGCAATTTATATCCCGAGCCGGTTGAATTGGAGAGCAGACGCCCTTTCGAGGCAAAGGCCGAGGCCTGGGGAATGGAGGCTCCACCCTGAGGTGGTGGAGCAGATATGGCAGAGATTATACAAAGACCAGGTGTTTGCGACCTCATACTGTCCCCTCGGTTCTCTCTCTTTCTCACCCAGCCCCATTGGTTCTGGATGCTATGGTGCAGGCGTGGCCACTTTTACCCCTTCCCCCCGGTTGCTCTGCTCCCAGGAGTTCTGGAGAAAGTTCGCCGAGAAGAAGGCCATCTCCTCCTGGTAGCGCCTTGTTGGCCGGGCAGACCATGGTTCACGGACCTGGTGTCCCTCCTCAAGGGACCTCCTTGGGAAATTCCTCCCAGGAGGGATCTCCTCTCTCAGGCAGGGGAACCCTGGTTCAGAGGGTATGGAGTTATGGAGGCTATAGCTGTGGCCCTTTAAAGGGGGGCACAGTTTTTAGCAGCTGGTCTCTCTACTGAGGTAGTGGAAACCATCCTCCATTCTAGGAGTTCCCTCCACAAGGAAATAGTACGCTGCTAGGTGGCACCACCAGTTGGACCCAGTTAACTGCCTGGTTGGTTCAGTTCTGGAGTTCTTGCAGGAACAGTTTGCCAAAGGGTTGGCTCCTTCAACCCTGAAGTTTTACTTGTCCAGTCTGCTCTAAGCAAGGCTCACTCCAATTGGATTGTGGAGGCTCTCACACACTAGGCAGGGTCTGGTCAGTGTGGCGTGCTTGGACATTCGTTTCCAAAATGTTGCGATGCAGCTCGAAGTTCCCAAATGGGAAACAGCTATAGGATACTTATGAGACGATGCGTCCCCGAGCCACACTCCCTGCATCCCTGCAGTGCTTACCTTCTCTTTGTCAGAAGCTAATGTCGCTACCATTGCTCAGCTATTTTGTGTATTTTGCTGGTTTGCCTGCCGATTACATAACGGCTTGCCTAATGGCTGGATTTCACAGGTGGTTCAGAGAGTGGACAATGCGAGCCGTTCCCAAAGGGTTGCAACGCAGTGTCTTGTTCCCTCAGGGAACTAGGGTAACCTAGAGACATTATTTAGGCAGTGTGCCTTGCCAACCTGTGTCTTGCTAAACTTCTGACAGACACCAATTCTGGATGTAAATACCACTCTTCTCAGCGTATACTATGTGCTGCCCTGACTGTGCATCCCGGTGCTCAGATAACTAGTCCAAGAGCCAAACTGTGGCCACTTGATCTCACTTGGTTTCACATGTTTCTAGTTTCTGTTCACTTCTCTCTAGGGTTTTTTTTGCTATGGCTTCTAGAGCTTCTTTGGCTGCAGGCCCAGAGAATGACACTGGCACAATAGCAGGTTACACAGCGTTGGTTTGTATATATTTAGCAGTGACTGTACTTATCTTACCTGGCATCAACTAAGAAACAGATTTGTTAAGGGCAGCCATGTATCCTACCATAAGTGTCCTACAAACATTAAGTGCAATGACAATCACTTACTCTCTTTGCAGAGGACCATTTGTTAAAAAAATAATGAGGTGAGTGCCAAAACAAATTATTAAAATCAGTTCACATTAAACTGAAAACATAAATAAGTTTCAGGAATTTATGTATTTTTTATTGACAGGTTACTTGTAGCTCTGATTGTATTTTCAAGATGTTTAATAAAATAGTGCAAAATATTACATTCATTTGCCTGAAGTGAGATTAAGTAAGAAAACTAATCACTAGTACATTATTAGAATTTTCAATTATTGACTAAGTATTTTTATTGGGACTAGTTATTAAAATGAATTAGTCACATGATCTTCATGATCTTGTGATAAGGTTTTTGTATGTGCATTTATGTACACACACACATCAATCCAGGTGTTAATATGTGCTTTGGTGGTTCAGTGAAATATACAGCACGCATAAACAATGTGGATAAACCTGCAAGCGATAAGAAAAGAAGCAAACATGACCATGATGTTATGTGGAAATTATGACATCTATAAACATTTTTCATTTAAAAATAGTAAATTGCCATTCCACTGTTCTCCTACTTTCATTTTATTCCTTCTTATTGTGTGTAACTCGAACCAAACGATGTTTGATTCAATTGCAATTGATTACAATTGCACCAGCCTTGCTTTGCAGTTTGCACTTTCTAATAGAGTGCTGTATTTAACAAAGCAGGATGAAAGTGCAGTATCACAATACTTTTACTAATCATTATTTTTCCTGTGCAATAGTAGTGACTGTTTCTTGTTATGAATAAGACCTATAATAAATAATACACAAATTATATTGTAAAGCTGTTGTGACAAAACTACTGTATGCACACATATAAACTATGAATTAAGCATTACAGGTGATAATATGTGAAAATATTAATAATAGTAATAGTAATTAAGTACTGACTATTAAAAGGGATTTCTCAGATTTTTATCAGCAACGTAATCATTTACAGTATTTATACAGTACACCAGTACACTGAGCATTATAGTATATAATTTAGAATCTCAAAATCAAGGATCGACTCTGAGCCCTTTCGTGTTGGCAGTGGTGATGGACAGGTTAATGGACGAGGTCAGGCAAGAGTCTCAATGGACTATGATCTTTGCAGATGATATTGTTATTTATTTATAACTTTATGTACAAACCCGATTCCAAAAAAGTTGGGACACTGAACAAATTGTGAATAAAAACAGAATGCAATAATGTGGAAGTTTAAAATGTCTTTATTTTATTCAGAATACAACATAGATGACATATCAAATGTTTAAACTGAGAAAATTTATCATTTTAAGGGAAAAATAAGTAGATTTTTAATTTCATGGCATCAACACATCTCAAAAAAGTTGGGACAAGACCATGTTTACCACTGTGTGGCATCCCCTCTTCTTTTTATAACAGTCTGCAAACGTCTGAGGACTGAGGAGACAAGTTGCTCAAGTTTAGGAATAGGAATGTTGTCCCATTCTTGTCTAATACAGGCTTCTAGTTGCTGTCTTAGGTCTTCTTTGTCGCATCTTCCTCTTTATGATGCAGCAAATGTTTTCTATGGCTGAAAGATCTGGACTGCAGGCTGGCCATTTCAGTATCCGGATCCTTCTTCTACGCAGCCATGATGTAATTGATGCAGTATGTGGTCTGGCATTGTCATGTTGGAAAATGCAAGGTCTTCCCTGAAAGAGACGATGTCTGGATGGGAGCATATGTTGTTCTAGAACTTGGATATACCTTTCAGCATTGATGGTGCCTTTCCAGATGTGTAAGCTGCCCATGCCACACTCACTCATGCAACCCCATACCATCAGAGATGCAGGCTTCTGAACTAAGCGCTGATAACAACTTGGGTTGTCCTTATCCTCTTTAGTCCGGATGACATGGCGTCACAGTTTTCAAATTTTGATTCGTCTGACCACAGAACAGTTTTCCACTTTGCCACAGTCAATTTTAAATTAGCCTTGGCCCAGAGAAAACGCCTGAGTTTCTGGATCATGTTAAGATATGGCTTCATTTTTGAGCTATAGAGTTTTAGCCGGCAACGGCAAATGGCACAATGGATTGTGTTCACTGACAATGTTTTCTGGAAGTATTCCTGAGCCCATGTTGTGATTTCCATTACAGTAGCATTCCTGCATTTGATGCAGTGCCGTCTAAGGGCCCGAAGATCACGGGCATCCAGTCTGGTTTCCCGGCCTTGACCCTTACGCACAGAGATTGTTCCAGATTCTCTAAATCTTTGGATAATATTATGCACTGTAGATGATGTTAACTTCAAACTCTTTGCAATTTTTCTCTGAGAAACTCCTTTCTGATATTACTCCACCATCTTTTGCCGCAGCATTGGGGGAATTGGTGATCCTCTGCCCATCTTGACTTCTGAGAGACACTACCACTCTGAGAGGCTCTTTTTATACCCAATCATGTTGCCAATTGACCTAATAAGTTGCAAATTGGTCCTCCAGCTGTTCCTTATATGTACATTTAACTTTTCCGGCCTCTTATTGTTACTTGTCCCAACTTTTTTGGAATGTGTAGCTCTCATGAAATTCAAAATTGAGCCAATATTTGGCATGACATTTCAAAATGTCTCACTTTCAACATTTGATATGTTATCTATATTTTATTGTGAATAAAATATAAGTTTATGAGATTTGTAAGTTATTGCATTCCTTTTTTATTTACAATTTGTGCAGTGTCCCAACTTTTTTGGAATCGGGTTTGTATAATGTATTTATGCATGTAGGACATTTTGTAGACAAGGTAAGGGAGGCACGATTGAGATGGTTTGTACATGTGTATAGGAGGAACATGGGGTATATCGGTAATAGAATGCTGAAGATGGAGCGCCAGGAAAAAGGAAAAGAGCAAGGCCGAGGAGGAGGTTTTTTTGGATGTGGTGAGGGAAGACATGCAGGTAGTTGGTGTCGGATGTAAAGGACAGGGAGGTATGGAGACGGATGATCCGCTGTAGCGACCCCTGATGGGAGAAGCCAGAAGAAGAAGAAGAAGAAAAAGAAGGGGAAGAAGAAAAAGAAAATGAGATGATGGAACCAAATCTGCAAACTATATAACCCGTATTTTAACAATATTGTAACATGCAACCAGAATGATTTTTGACACCATTTCAGTGATTGTTAGAGTGACTAAGTTTTTTGTCACAGACAGCATTACTGATTTGGTGTTATTTTAGCTTTCTGGAATAACAATTTGTATATTTGCTTTATCAATCAGTGAAAAATATTTCACATCTAAGCTTAGTTAAAGTCTGCTTTTCAAATAATTTCAGCTCGACTACTCCATCTAGTGCTCAAATAACATGAATGTGTGTTCAAACAGGTTGATAAGACCTTCAAAGATAAGAAAAGGTTTGGTGCCTGCATGTGTTGAGATTAATCTTAAAGAAATGAAGGGCTAGAAGCACCTTATTAGAAATGGCTGAGAATTTTAGAGGGTGTCTGTTGAAAAAAGAAAAATATATTATTTCAATTTAAGTCATTTTTATGGTTGTCCTCACTATCAAAATTACTTGAGTATCAATTTTAAGACTCTTGAATGTGGGCAATATCTTTTAGGGTTTTTTTAATGTTCTTGCACAAATTCCGATACGTTTTAAAACTCTAAGCTTTTGCACTGCACACCAAATTACTCCATAATTATACTAATTGAGAAAATCTTCTGATATCAGGACCATGGATAGCTACCAGTTAAACAATAGCTTTCTTTGTTGACTCCTCAAGCTGGTGCCAGGAGTCTCAGGTTATTCACCATCTAAACTGCTCATGATTGAGTGTTTCAGGCACCAGAACATTCAACAGGACAGAGCTTTGACTTGTGCCAAATATTCATGCAACACAGACCTTTTCCATAGGTCTGGGCCAAGCAGTAAAATGTGAAATATTTGGACAGAAACTCCATCTTCAAATGTAGCCAGCCATAGTGGAGCATGGGCATGGTTCTTGTAAAAAAAAAAAAGCCATATAAACCTTTTGATGGGGCAGAGTGTTAATTGAGAACTAATGAACTGGTAACGCAAAACAGTGCTTCCCGGGGCCTTTTCTGATGACTGACATACAGGCTTGGTGACACCATGCCAGTTATTTCTGATTTTCTGTTTTGCAAAATGACACAGTAATAGCAGCCATCAGGGTGTGCCAAAGCATTTCATCGATGCCCATGTCTGCTCTTCGTTTAGACTCCTGCTCTGTCTGCAAATATCCCGAATCGTGTTATTATATTAATGACAGATTTTATAGTTTATGACTGGAAAATCAAACATTCTTGATTTCCCAGGGAGTGTGCAGAGATTTATAAAGCTGAATGATAAAGAAAATGTTCATGACAGCCATGCAGCTGTGATGGCTTCTGTGGGCAAGGCTGAGCGCAGAACCAACAGATTGTTCTCTTATGTGGAGAGATATACTGCGTGCTGGAAGAGGAGAGGAACTCAACCATCTTTACTCCTTTTTCAGGCACCAAGTCATGTCATAAAAGAATTATAATTATCCCAGACATAACATGAAGGTCTCCGTGCCCACATCCTGCCACAACAGGAAGACATATTTTTTAAATATCAAATTAAACCTTAAATGTCAGTCATGGTATACATCTGATCCCAGGTTAAATACTAAGCATGAACATCTATTTTATATTTCTGTTTTTAATCAATCACCTTTGTGGCTAAGTGATATACTCATGACTCTCTAAGCACTATATTTAAACACTACCACTTTGATCTGAATTCAGTGCAAATAAAGAATCTTTCTGTGCCATCTCAGCATCACTGATGTCCAGAGTGTGTGTGTTTTGCCAGAATGAAGTATTCCATAGCCAGAAGTTCCTCTGGTTAGGTTGTCAGCTCCGTACTTAAGCCGCAGGCGTGCGCCCGTCATTGCACTAATCCCCATCAAGTTCCACCACAAGTCACTTACACTGCCGACTATGAGAAACGAGGCCCATGCTGAGGAAGAACTCAATACTCCTTTGCCATACGAAAAGCCGGATTTGGGTTTCTTCAAACTTGTCTTAATAAAAACGATATTCTGTTTTATAGCGGAATCTTCTAGATTACGATCCCTCAATGTGCTGCAAATTTAAGGACTAAGAGTAGATAATAAGAGAAATGGTTATGGAAGAATTGTTTTTATATTTTTACATTACCAGCATGAACAATAAAGTTGTCTAAGTAAGAGCATGGTCTGTAAATTTAACAGATAGATGCTTGGATTATATTCTGCCTCAGTTGGAAGTCACTTTGGATGAAATATTCTTTGCAGCAACCTTTCCTTAGATGACCAACCTAATAATTATATTCTGTTTAGTTCTAAAGACTGACTTATAGGCCATATTATTAAATATAAATCTTCATAAGATACATTAGTATACTCTCTTTTGGTATTTTCTCTGAATCAGAGGATTTGATGGTGTATTGCATTTATCCTGCAGAGTTGACTGCTGTTCACTGCTGGAGAGACTAATTGGTCAGGACTACATTTATCTTACTAATCTAAAAGTTGACTTTATATCTGTTGGCTTTATATATATATTTATATATACATTATATGAACAAAGGTTTGTGGACACCGGACTGCTTTTTGAACATCCTTTCTACATTTAGTCTCCATTTGCTGTTATAATGACCTCCACTCTTCTACAAAGATTTTCTACTAGATTTTGTGCTCATTCTGCCACAAGGGTGTTAATACAGGCAGGTACTCGTGTAGGTGAGGTGAGGAGGCCTGGGGTGCAGTCATTGTTCCAATTAATCTCAAAGGTGTTGATATCAGAGCTTTATAAGCAGGTCAATAAAGATCTTTCACTCAAACCCATGTAAACTATATCTTCATGATCCGGCTTTGTGTACAGGGGCACTGTCATCCTGGAGAAAGTTTGGATCTTGGAGTTTGGAGTAAAGGGAAAATGTAATGCTACTGCATCCAACAACCTCCTATACAATTTTGTGCCATCTTCATAGGGTTGTAGTAGGGTTGAGGATCAGAATTCTGAGGTCTATATTTATTTAGTGGCCTTCTATAGTGACATTAGTGAAGGGTTGAACAATGCATTAACAATAATAAGCAAAAGTGACCTACACATGGCACCTGATAAGCATTTCAACACTAATCAGTCTGTGGTGGTAATACTTTCAGGCCACATACTCAATCACACAGCAAAAAGCATATATCAACACCCACAGCCAGTGAATTGTTTATCTAGTCACCAATCCTGAGCAATGCTTTAGCAAATGTGCACTGCCTCCATTTAATCTGATAAAACTACTCCTAGAAATTGCAGTTTATATGCAAATCATTCAACAGAAAGTGCATGAAAATAGTTGAAATTTTATTAATATAAATATATATAAATGACTTCTTTAAATTCCATTTCTATATTTTAAATCATAATAATAACAAAGCATGCTTCAAGCATACAGTCATCTTGTATGTCAAAAGTTCTCACTGAATCGTAAACTGCAAATATACGGAATAATAATATGCATGCTCCAGACTTTAAAACATTTGGTTCCCATTGATGAAACATCACAAAGTCATTCTGTAATGTGGATGTGCTTCAAACTGTCAATAAAAATAAACCAGGGGGCAAGATATCATCAGTGTCTGTGGATCGTCTCTTCATGTGCATCGAGCCACGATTAAATTGCGTATCACTGGCATCTGTGCAAACAGTTAAAGAGTTAAAGCCCTGGATGAGCGCAGGACATGTTTGACGTTAATGCCATACTGTATATTATCTTGCTTGGGGAATGTTGAATGTGAGTGCAGAGATCCAAGGAGTAGAATGTTTAAGAACTAATTATGTTAAGCATTGAGGCACAAGCCCTGGACATATTTTCTTACTTGTGTGGAAAAATATGGCTGGCTCCATTTATTTTTCTGCTCTGTTATTTCTGGAAGGAGCTCACTTCGGGTAAATAGTGCTGCTCCCTATTGTAAATCTGATGGGCGCAGGTCTTTGGAGTGAGGTTCTTTTGAGGAAAAATCTAGATGGTTTGGACATTTTTTCCACCCTAATGATAGAGTAGAGGAACAAGAGAGCTTTAATATACAGCCTGGAAATCAATGTTTGGGGTCATCACTCTCAAACCTGAGAATAAAGGGGCAACTGAGTGTCTTTTGGGTTTAACAGACAATTAAATGCAGATCTGTCTCACTGCTTTGCTTCACCTACTGTCAGGTCTTTTAACTTCATTGTGAAATTTACAAATTGTTTTCAGCTCAAATTTTATATTTTAACCACACACATTAAATCTCATCATTCAATCCAGAATAAGTTCCATTTCCTTTAATATAATCCCTATGTAATTATATTAATTAGCAAAAAATGGCGCAGAGGGAAAATGAAATAACGCAAGTTGAACTGTAAAAATATTATTTTATTTCGTAGAGGTTCATGCAGGATAGGCCTCGCTGGCGCCACACTCCCCTTTCATATCAAATGTTTGTCCAAGCCACACAAGAGCAGCAAGCTCCATGAGGACCTATCAAGTCTGTGGAGCTGTGTGCTATTTCAGCAGAGCTGAGAGTGGAGGAGAGCTGGAGAAAAGCCAGACTACACTGCTTTACTTGATTTAACAGCATTACGGGATGTCATGAATCTTCTTTGCAGCACAGCTCAAACACAAATTACAAATGAATCAGATATAATTTAGGTTAAGGCTAAATCTTTCGAAAAACATACATCAGCTGACAAAAAGATAAGTACACATGCTAACGGAAGAAAATGCACTTCAGCAATAAAGTGGTAGGAAAATGAGAGGATGCTTCTTTAAATCCAAACAAAAAACATATTAATAAAAGAGTTCTTGATTATTTGAGCCAGGGATGTATGCATGCGTATATCTAAACGCACTGATTTAAAAGCAATTGTGAGTTCCAATACAATATGTATACATATATACATTTATATTGATTTCTTTTATTATATCTTGCATAAAAGATTTTGTTCTCCTGTACTTTTCTTCATTGCTCCTTTGTTACTTTTCCCCTAATTAATTATTTTAAGCACAGCTTGGGCATTCAAAATTATCCTGAAAATCATCATCCAATTGAAAACTATCAAACATATTATTTCTATTTATAGTTCTTAAATGTAATGTATATGCATGTCATTGACAGTTAAGATTCTCTTTAAATAATAAGAACCTCCTAAAGTAAATAAAAGAAATGCAGCAAACAACTGAAAAAAAAAAAAAAAAAACCTTGTGGAAAACTATTCATCTAGCTTTGACAGATAATTTAGACACAATCACTACAGGGCTACAGGACTTCCCTGGCCTGCACTGAGTCTGATAATATTTCTTTATTTTGTGTTGCAGAACAGAATTCTGGCTTACCAGAGTGGTTTCACTGCAAGATCTGTTTTCAATGATACAAAACTAAATTCTATAAAAACCACCGCAGTCTATTTCTGACTGTATTCATAAAGTCTGATTTCTCTAATAGTTGTGCAACAAGCTTTATTTGACTAGCATTTTGGCTACATCCTGGTAGGCTATTTCGATCTCTTTATCTGCAGGGCAGGTGTTGGTGAATTCGTCTCGAACGTAGGCATTGTTCAGGTAGCGCCACACTCCTGTCATTTCAGTAGGAATGTCGTAGTTACGGTACTTCTTAGCAACAACCTATAAAGAGGCAATAGCAGGGGAAAGATTGTCAAACCTGAGTTGTACAAATCTTTTTACATTGTTTCATTGCTAATCCTGTCACGTCGCTAACAGGCACAATGTCGTCCTTATGTACATGTCTGTGAGCGGCTCACCTTGACTATGTGGAGTTTTGGCAGGAGGTTGCAGTCTGCCAAGGTGAGTTCATCGCCGTCCAGGAACTTGCGGTTAGAGCTTTTCTCTTCCTCCATGCTGTCTGCATCTATCTCATCAGGCAAGGCACTGTTCAGGTAGTCATCCAGCTTCTTTAGAGCCTTTGTCAGGTTTTTCTCCCACCCTGCCGCAATCCATATTACATGCTTAAATAATCTGATTTACATATTGTTTAGGTATTTGGTATTAATACAAACTTGTAGAACTTGCAGAAATGTTAATATGCATATCATTTTTTAAATATTGCTGCACTTTTGGCATGCTAGTGTCTATAATATACTACATCCATTGAGAAAATCAAGAGATCTGGTTTGACATGTCTACCTCCATTGGCTTCTGGCCTTGAGTTTTTGATGTAAGCTGAGAACTTTGCAAATATGTCAATCCCCGCTGTGTTGGATTCCCTGTGCTTGGCTGCCAGCTTGGGGTATCTGAGGCACATAAAGAACAGAAATATAGCATTTTTCACTTCCTTTAGGCAAATACCAACTCTGTGTTATTTAATAATATTTCTGACATATTTTAAAACATCAGCTATAAGCTCAGTATTACAGACAGAAGGCTTTATGTTTTACTTATGCACTAAAGAATATATACATTTGTATATATTGTATATCATTCAAAAGTCATGTTTATTTAATAGTCATCTTTCTTTGACAACTGAATTTATTATTAGATTTATTTATATATAATTCATAAATATTAATATTGTAGCACACCATTTCAATCTACAAAACATACTTACTTTGGTGGTGCTAATACTTCTTCTAAAAACTCCTCAATTTTGTTGATGTCTGTCTTGACCTCACCGTTGTACGTTAGAAACGGAGGATGTGTGCCTGGAGCTAGATTATGCAGGTCAGCTGGTTTCCTGAACAAAAAAAATCACATATAACGCAAACAAATGTTTTTGACACTGAAACATCAGGTTTGTTTATTTAAATCTATAACAAAAGTCTATTTTAAACACTCTAAACAAAATTTGTATGAGCTGTAAGAGAATGTTCACCTCTTCAGGTCCACAGTGGTGACATTGAAAACAACCCCTTTGAGCCAGAGGATCATGAAGAGGCGTTGAGAAAATGGGCAATTCCCAATGCTTTCCCCATCACTCCCAGCCTGCAGACCACACAACAGTGAGAAATGACTCTCATATGACACAACCTTAACTCCTTTATAAAGTGACCACAAACTTTACTGAACTCTGTCGCATGAGGAATTTTTTATGGTGAATGCTTTGCTGAAACCACAAATAGGCCACGAATATCAAAGATCAGCAGAGATTAATACAACATACAGTAGTTTGAGATGTCCCAGTTGTACACCTCTGCTTTTCAGCTGCTGAGCAAGAGAAACTGGAGGCAAAGATATAAAGTACAACAGCACCCTCTGTTGGAATTATCATATAGCTGATATTTATCCTATTCATACACAAACTATTAGTGTGAATTTGCTAAGTATATCATATCATAGTATATAAATATACACACACACACACACACACACACACACATATATTTATATACTATGATATGTATGTATATATATATATATATATATATATATATATACATATACGTATATATACATATATACGTATATGTATATATACAGTATCTCACACAAGTGAGTACACCCCTCACATTTTAGCAACCATTTAATACATTTTCTCAGGGGACAATACTATATAAATGAAACTTGGGTATATTTTAGAGTAGTCAGTGTGCACGTTGTATATCAGTACAGATTTACTGTCCTCTAAAAAGAACTCAACATACAGCTATTATTGTCAAAATAACTGCCAACAAAAGTGAGCACACCCTAAGTGATAACAGCTGTATGTCATCTAACCATGCAAAGCCACACGTCCTATTCATCATGTTCATGTTTTTGTCTACTTGACAGCACCATACACATTTGTATATCTTGTATTAGAGCAGTTAAAATTTGGTGCTTTGGGGGTAAATTCCTTCATATTGACGACTGGATGTTCAACATGGTACATCATGGCAAAGAATCACTGAGGATTTAATTATTAGAATTGTCGCTTTTCACAAAGATGGCTAGGCTATAAGAAGATCTGTAACACCCTGAAACTGAGTTACAGTACAGTGGCCAGGGGCATACAGAGGTTTTACAAGACGGTTTTCACTCAGAACAGGCCTCGCAAGGGCCCATCAAAGAAGCTGAGTCCTTGTGCTGTGCTCAGCATAAGTGGCGACCCACTGGTGAGAAGTACCAAGAAAATTGTCTTGCCTACAGTCAAGCAAGGTGGTGGTAGCATCATGGTCTGGGGCTGCATGAGTACTGCTGGTACTGGGGAGCTGCGGTTCATTGAGGGAAAACATGGATTCCAACATGTACTGTGACATTCTGAAGCAGAACACGATGCCCTCACTTCAGAAACTGGGCAGAACGGCAGTTTTCCAACACAATAACGACTCCAAACACACTGCCAAGATGACAACTGCCTTGCTGAGGAAGCTGAAGGTGAAAGTGATGAAGTGGTCAAGTATGTCTCCAGACCTGGACCCTATTGAGCACCTGAGAAGACTCATGTCTCTAACATCCAGCAGCTCTGTGATGTCATTATGGAGAAGTGGAAGAGGAACCCAGCCACAGCCTGTGCAGATCTGGTGAATTCCATGCCCAGGGGGATTAAGGCAGTGCTAAATAACTAGCTCACACAAAATATTGACACTTTGGACACAGTTTTGACATGTTCACTGTATGTTGAGTTATTTTTAAAGGACAATAAATCTGTACTGCTATAAAAGCTGCACATTGACTACAAATTTTTCATGTTTCATTTTATAGTATTTCCCTTAAGAACATATAATAAAATGGCTGCTGAAATTTGAGGGGTGTGACTTAAATATATGTGTGTGTGTGTGTGTGTGTGTGTGTGTGTGCGTTTGTCACTCTCGAGAACTGTCTAGAGAGATCCGGTGACTAAACATGGCTGATTGAGTAGCACTAAACTAGCTATGAAGCCTACCATGTGACCTTTGGACAACAGAAAGTATACAGTGCACTTCAGTTGCATGCTCTACTAGTCACAGTCAAAGAAGGCTTGTGTACAACAGATTTTAATAGATTATTGAAGGCAATTCTGTATGTATTCATGCATGTTTCTGGTCATTACAGAGTATCAAAAATATAAAAGGGAAAAAAACACTTTATCCTGAACTAAAAGGGTGGACATTCTCTGTTTTTCTGGAAACATTTTATGGGAACTTAATCTGGGGAATTTTGGAAATATTCTAAATTGGAAACTTACCAGGAATTAACGTGTAATTTAAAATCTGGTAAAATGTATATAAACTTATATAAACATTTTGTTTAGTCATAAGCTGATATGTATAAAAAACTACTACAGATTTTTTTTATTACATTTTGACTTTGATTTAATTGTTAATATAATTTTGTTGCGCACAGCACAAGGATGTTTTAAACATAAATGTATGTAATACTTATGTAATTTACATCGATACTCACCAAGCTGGACATTTTATAACATTATTTTGTGTGCAGGATTCAATGAATTCTCTGTTGTAAGCTAACCTGCAATTTTGTACATTCCCAGTTTATTACAATACATTTTTGTTAATTCCCATATATTCCTGTTAATTCCCATTGAAAGTTTCCAGTCTTGAAAATTCAGAACATATTGAATAGTCCTACAACTCGCTGTGAAACTAACAGCAGCTCTATCGAGAGGAACAGAAAGAGGTATGCAGCTTTGATAGGGGAGGGATTTCACTCTTTTAACATCATGGAGACTGTGTTGTACCTGGGAAACTGTACAGTTTGCAAAAGTTACGCCCCATTTCAATTTAAAACAATCGTTTGGGAGCATGAACATTCTACCGGAAAACAAAGGTGCGTGTGTGTGTGTGTGTGTGTGTGTGTGTGTGTGTGTATGTGTCTTGCAGACCATGTAAGCAAGTAAAAGACTGTTTCCTCTGCATCAGCACCTCATTAGTTGTTTGCTTAACCAGCTGCTCCTCTCTCTGAGGAGCTTGAGGCTGATACATCACAAGCCCTAAACCTGATGTATTCTTAATTGTGGGTATATTGGAGCTTAACAACAAATATATCTCACATGCATTTAAATGTATACAGCAATAGATACTATCTATAGTTAAAAATCTAAATGGACTCTTCATGCATTGAGGCTGTAATTCTAGAGCAACTATTGCATTACATAGCTGCAGGAACGGGATAACGTTGCAAAGATTTGTATTATGTAGACAGTGTGTATTTTACGATCGACCTTAATGTTTCCATGCCCCTTTTTCCTCTTACCTTGACAAACAATTCAAGATCAGGCTCCCGGCCCCCTCCTTTTGATGTTAGGTCGGTCATTGTACAGTTTATCTGAGTTCAGTCCAAAACAGAAAAATCCTTAAACTTACATCTTCCCAATTTATCCAAGCAGTCTTAGCGGTGCTGCTACTATTCTACACTAAACTTCTCTACCCTTCACCAAGTGATCAGCTTCTCTCTTACACAAACAGAAATGCAGAGAAGAGAGCGAAGGTGAAAAAAAAACCAAAAGGTGTGCAGCTTTTCCAGGGGAGGAGCTCTGGCCCTGATTCTCTCACCCAATGTCATGCACCTGCGTCTAACAGCAGCTGGGAGAAAACAGCACCTCTGGAGCCCATCCTGAGAGACCAACATCATGCTTTCTAAAAGGCTTCTGGAAACTTTAGACATCTCTTAAATAGATGACAACTTACAAAAGGCTTAATAGAAAATAAAGACTACTTAAAGGACACAGCACTGTATTACCAAAGAATGTATCCTGACAATGTTTCTTGGAGTTTTAGAAATGTTGGAGGATTACCTGTTATGTAGAACTAAACATTGTCATGGCCCAGAAACCAAGAGTAGAGGAATTGGCTTCATCAATATTTTATACAACTGGACACATGCAGCACTCTGAAGTGCAACGATAGGTTATATTTGATCAGCCCTGGAAGCCCAGGGGAACAGGATTCCTGTATAAATATTTGATGATTCGCATTTGGTTTTAGCACCAGACTTTTTTCAGGGCTTTATGAGAAGTTCTGAATTGGGTAGTCAGTGTAAATGGTTACAAGTATATTCATAACCTAGCAATACTTTTGCAATACGTGTGAATTTTAATTTACTATCATATATAATTTCTACTCGATTTCTACTACTACACTGTTTTGAATGACGACACGCTCTGTATAAATGGTATATCAAGTTACTGATGTTGCTCTTCGATCTGTAACCTACAAATGTTACACCTGTGTCTGCAACTCCCACGATCCTCATCCAGCAACTTCATCACATGATCTATAGGCAATTTCCCATTCCTGCTCACATTCACCTTTTTACTAGTAAACTAGCAGTACTAATAGAAATGACCAGTTTGCCATAACATTATTTCTTTTAAATACCTGGACTCTCATTGCTACTGCAAAGGATCACTCCAGCTTTGTGTCCTGATCATTTAAATGCATACTGTAATGTTTCTGAGCATTATTGCAGACTTTATATAGTAGATAAAATGATACTGCACTTAATTATTCTTTCTGTTTGAGGATTAAATTGCACAATTATACTCAAACCATTTCCAATTCTGTCATGGTTTAACCATCCAAATACTTTCCTTTCCCTTTTTTTTTTTTTTTTTTTTTTTTTTTTACGTTTGTGGACCAATGGGTTCTTCTTCAAAATGCTGCCAAAAACATGTCTTTGTATACAATTTCCCTTCACTGGAAATAAGAGGTTCAATAATTTTTAAGCATGACAATGTAAATGACCCCTGTGCACAAGTTTAGTCCATGAGTTTGGTTTCATGATTTGCTAAGGTTGGAGAGCATGAACTTGAAAGGCCTTCACAGAGCCCTGCCCTAAACCCCAGCTAGATCCCTTCAGATGAACTGGTTTGTTGAATTCTTGACTTCTAGACTTCTTGCTCAACATATACAAAAATATTTTGTATTACACAAAAATTTCATTGTAACCAGTAGATGGGCAGATTAGATTTGGATTTGATCCAAACAGGATCAAGGTCATAGCAAGATCAAAGGTCTTAACTAGTTTACTTTTAATCTTTTCATCTGCATTTGAAGTATATTGTCCGTGCATTACAGGCATAGAAGTTGGTAACAAGAAAAACGACTTGTTGGCGGAAGAGGATTCTCTATCAACGCTTCTACTTGTTTGCTTTCTGAATAAATTCAGTTATTGTACACGTAGTGCTGCCCTCTAGTGTACAACCCATGCCATATGTACAACTTCATGTATTTATGAAAGCAAATTCCTATATACAACCCTGCTCGCAAATACATGGTTGCTGACGTATAAAACAGCCATAATCCATTCTTGTTTTACATGCACCCCTTTAAAATCACAATGTTGACTGAGTTAGAAGCCTAGGAGAATATTCAAGCTGCCAGGGAGGGAAAATACCATGGTATTGCCTCATCATATATTCATCATTAGACCAAAATGACACCCACTGTAGAAGTGTATTTTGAATGCAATAACTGCTTTTGCTCTCTCCCACCCACAATACACCCAGTTTATGACCACAAAAATGCTGGTTAGCTAGTAAAAAACACATTATAATTATATCTATTAAAAAACATTTTTATTATCTGTGATCTGACTTTATTTTAGTAACTACAATATAAGTGGACTGTGGTGACTGTTTCATGGATTAAATAACTCATCTCAGTGGCCTTGAAACAAAACAAAATAACAGACACTGCTTCACAAACAGATGATATGTATGTAAATCTAGAACAAAAGCGTTTTATCTCAAAAAGAATGATACTGACTCATGCTGCTGTGATTATTGTTTCGTTGCTCAGGTCTTTTTGCAGATACAGCACTACTGACATAGTCCGCCTGAACTTATTGATTAATTCATAGTAGTTACTGAATAATATAAATTACAATCAATAACTAAGATTTTCAGAACAATTGAAAATGTTAAACAGGCTTTATAAGCTGGATCAGTAAAAAAATGTGTTTAAATGAAAAGAAATGTTTGTGTTGCGCTGCAAATAATTCACTAATGTGCCTTGGTGAACTTGAGAAAGCAACCTTTAAACTTCTTTTTAAATGAGATATGCCTGCATGACTGAAACCGTGGCCATATCAGTAGTAGCAGTCAGCAAAAGATTTTAGATAGTAAAGCAGGGCCATGCACATTTCTAAATGGATAACTAAGAAAAACAGCAATTTATGCAATCATACTATATACAGTGGGGCAAAAAAGTATTTAGTCAGCCACCAATTGTGCAAGTTCTCCCACTTATAAAGATGAGAGAGGCCTGTAATTTTCATCATAGGTACACTTCAACTATGAGAGTCAAAATGAGAAACAAAATCCAGACAATCAAATTGTCTGATTTTTAGAGAATTTATTTGCAAATTATGGTGGAAAATAAGTATTTGGTCAATAACAAAAGTTCATCTCAATACTTTGTTATATACCCTTTGTTGGCAATGACAGAGATCAAACGTTTTCTGAAAGTCTCCACAAGGTTTTTACACACTGTTGCTGGTAGATTGGCCCATTCCTCCATGCAGATCTCCTTTAGAGCAGTGATGTTTTGGGGCTGTCGCTGGGCAACACAGATTTTCAACTTCCTCCAAAGATTTTCTATGGGGTTGAGACCTGGAGACTGGAGGCTGTATTAATGGCACCTGTTTGAACTCGTTATCAGTATAAAAGACACCTGTCCACAACCTCAAACAGTCAGACTCCAAACTCCACTATGGCCAAGACCAAAGAGCTGTCAAAGGACACCAGAAACAAAATTGTAGACCTGCACTAGGCTGGGAAGACTGAATCTGCAATAGGTAAGCAGCTTGGTGTGAAGAAATCAACTGTGGGAGCAATTATTAGAAAATGGAAGACATACAAGACCACTGATATCTCCCTCGATCTGGGGCTCTACGCAAGATCTCACCCCGTGGGGTCAAAAGGATCAAAAGAACAGAGAGCAAAAATCCCAGAACCACACGGGGGGACCTAGTAAATGACCTGCAGAGAGCTGGGACCAAAGTACCAAAGGCTACCATCAGTAACACACTACAGCGCCAGGCACTCAAATCCTGCAGTGCCAGACGTGTCCCCCTGCTTAAGCCAGTACATTTAGTTTGCTAGAGAGCATTTGGATGATCCAAATTCTGACCATATGGTCAGATGAAACCAAAATAGAACTTTTTGGTAAAAACTCAACTTGTCGTGTTTGGAGGAAAAAGAATGCTGAGTTGCATCCAAAGAACACTATACCTACTGTGAAGCATGGGGGTGGAAACATCAGGCTTTGGGGCTGTTTTTTTGCAAAGGGACCAGGACAACTGATCCGTGTGAAGGAAAGAATGAATGGGCCCATGTATCCTAAGATTTTGAGTGAAAACCTCCTTCCATCAGCAAGGGCATTAAAAATGAAACGTGGCTGGGTCTTTCAGCATGACAATGATCCCAAACACACCGCCCGGGAAAAGAAGGAGTGGCTTCGTAAGAAATATTTCAACGTCCTAGAGTGGCCTAGCCAGTCTCCAGATCTCAACCCCATAGAAAATCTTTGGAGGAAGTTGAAAATCCATGTTGCCCAGCGACAGCCCCAAAACATCATTGCTCTAAAGGAGATCTGCATGGAGGAATGGGCCAAACTACCAGCAACAGTGTATAAAAACCTTGTGGAAACTTACAGAAAACGTTGGATCTCTGTCATTGCCAACAAAGGGTATATAACAAAGTATTGAGATGAACTTTTGTTATTGACCAAATACTTATTTTCCACCTTAATTTGCAAATAAATTCTTTAAAAATCAGACAATGTGATTTTCTAGATTTTTTTCTCATTTTGTCTCTCATAGTTGAAGTGTACCTATGATGAAAATTACAGGCCTCTCTCATCTTTATAAGTGGGAGAACTTGCACAATTGGTGGCTGACTAAATACTTTTTTGCCCCACTGTATATGCAGTGGGTAAATAAATAACTCACAGGTACTTTTAATATGTGTGATATGAAACAACACCAACTTCACTATCATTAGGTTTTACACCATGCTATATAAACATTGTAATGGAATGAATATACACCGTCCATAAAGCCAGGATTTCATTTCAAGCCAGTGAAATGGAAATTAATATCCAGAAAAAATAGCAAAACTGAATATACTTTTTCAGGATTATGAAAAAAAACTCAATAGCCAATAATAATAAAATATTGAGGGCACCTATCAATCTGTTATTTTGTAACAGGGCAACAACAACAACAAAAAAATCACACTGGGATAAAAAACTCCAATGGCAGCTTTTCTTTTATTACTGTGATCTATAATGAAGTGCTGTGGTAATGTCCCGTGGTTGTTAACACTGCCACTGCTGGTTGTGTTTAAATGTAAAATAATAATAATAATAATAATAATATACTATCTATCTATCTATCTATCTATCTATCTATCTATCTATCTATCTATCTATCTATCTATCTATCTATCTATCTATCTATCTATCTATATATCTATCTATTATAAATGCTATTATAAATCCGACTCTGTGGAAATTTTAAATGGTACAAATTCTAGTATAACTTTATCTATAACGTTTTAAACACCACCACTCAATCACTGTTGCTCAATCAGCAATGTGACCCCTATGTGCACTGAGATTATAGTGCCCCTTCTATCAAAAAGTAAAGAGAACACATGGGCCCTTACATTTGCACACGCAGTTTCAGCCTTGTTTCCATGACTGTACAGTTCCTTGGTGAATGATTAAACACCCCTGTTATGTCCTATGACCACAGTCCAGATATAGAAACAGATGTGTGATTTTGACCAATATTTGGCACAAAGGATAAAAACTATCTATAGTTTAAACACACACTGGTACACTGCAGCATAGTGAGGTGTTTTGAGCACAAATCAGTAGATGGGAACCCACACTTGGGAACAAAGTGACTTCAGGAAAGCAGAAGTTAATGATTAAGATGGCAGACAGATTGACTGGGATTCTTCTTTCCATTGTGCTCTGGATGAGTTTTAGCTAAATGCTTCTCCAAATACTGATTAACTAGCACTTGAAGTATCAGTTAAGACAATTTCTTGGACCTTCATTCCATAACATATTTGAGTTGCACTTCCGGGGATAGATCATGCTGCTTTATTAACTCTTTGAAATTGTAAAAGAGTTGTGCGGTTAAAAAAAATGGTTCAAGTCCAAGTGATGATTATTACAGTCATGCAACCACACCTTCACAACCTTTAGTCAGGTCTTTATGAGTGACAACACCCCTTTATTTCTGAACATCAAGAAGAAGAAAAAGAAAAAGGAGAACACTTTTATGGCTTTTCTTTAATGTATGATTGATTTCTACTTGTGTTCCAATAGTCTGTCATTCTGGTTTTGGTTTCCTAGTTAAATGTAATATCTTATAGATCATTAGAATCAAATCAAAATCACTGATCTCTAAGCTCTTGGGCAAAAATTTACAGGAGTGCAACAAACACATTCCTGAGACCTCCTGTGAAATCATTTACTTTACTTTTGCTGGGTTGAACTGTTTAAAGGAAAGGCTAGAAACAGGGAAATTCACTTCTACCTAGTCTTCTTGTTTTTACATTGGACCTTTTACATTTTTTTAAGGTTCTGACATGGAGGAGTTGGTGTTGGATCTATGATGATCTCAAATGTTGAGCTATTTTATGAGTTGCTCAGTAGAAGTCAACTGACTGTATAAGACTGTAGAAAGAACATTACTTCTAATCACACACACCCCGGTGTTCATGGTAGTTATCTCTCTCCAGTGTTTTGTATTGTTTCAAAATTTAGAATTACACCCTTCATATAAAACAAATGAGGATGGTTCCCCTATCTAAGTAGGGTTCCTCTCAACGTTTGGAGGTCTGAATTGCAAAAGTTTTATATTAATGATCTATTCTTATCTAATATCTTTTCCTACTCCTTTTCCCTCATCAGTATAGAAAGTTATTACATGTATAATGCCTGGGTCTCACCTTGACAAAAAGTGCAACTTCAGGCTGACTGGGATCTCCAACTTTCTCCTCTACACTGTTATTTTGAACTGGTTTGAGGCTGTAGTCCAACACATCTCCTTCTGGTTCTGCAGCTCTGCCCTTGGGCATGGAGAAAGCCATCATCATGCCATCCTCGGCGTTGTCTTCGTGAAGCTGCTCCTCATCATCACACGGCTCTCCAAAGCCCTCAGAGGACAAGGCGGACGAGCGCCTGGACGAACCTTCTTCTCCATTCTCTTCTGGTGGAACCTCATACAAACATACACTGTTCTGGGTTTCACTCATGATTTCCTCTGCCTCCTCTGTCGTTTCATGAGTATTCATATAGTCCGGAGTTGGATTTCTGCCAGACTTAACCTGGATATCAACCACGCTGTAGATCGCCTCGGTCACTTTCGCGGCGTCGGGAAACGCGCTTCTGTTCTCATATACCGGCTCCTCTTGGGCAGAGACAACCGGCTCGTCAAACGGCTTCTCGTATAAGTTCTCCTCCTTTATTTTCTCATATATGTTCCCATCTGCCATGTTTACAAACTTAAGACTGAAGCGCCAGAGACGCGCACCTGCTTCTCCTGCTGCTGCTGCTGAAGGTACAGGACAGGAGAGCAGACCAGCGCATGAGCATTTATCAGCCCCGAACTTTGCTCTATGGACATGTCATTTAAAAAGGCTGAACTACAAACACTTGCCTCCTCCTTTAACTCGTGCACTTCGTAGGTTGTAGAACTCGTCCAGTCTGACGCTATGTAGTGCGCCTAAAGAGGGGACTATAAAACCTTATAGGATTGAATTTAATTAAGCAAACAAGAGCAACTCAAATGAACCTGCTGCTTGTGTTTTATAGGATGCTGAAGCTATTTATGGGGCTTTCTGTTAGTGTGTCTAACTGAAATTTCGAGAAACTTCGAAAAGGGTTTTTAAAACGCGTAAGTGGTAAACAAGCACTTTATTTTACATAAAAACAACAACTTTGAATGGAAATCCTGGGGAACATCCTAAGATCCTTCATAAATTCAAAGTCACAAAATTTTGTGGATTGGGCAAAACTCTATAACTATTATAATTTTTTTATATAGTTTTTTAAATTGCATTCTGTTATTTATTTAGTTATACCACCCTCTCTATTTCACATAGCAGATGTTCACATACAGTATAGTCCACTGCACTGCAAATGACATTCAGCTAATTCCCTTCTACCCCTTACAGACACTCTTACTTCTGCTCGAATCTCAGCATGACTGGCAAATATCTCATTGTGGATAGCAGTCTGTAAAGTAAGGCCCAATCCCAGCAATATGCCAATCCCAGCTCATGCTGATTTTTCTTTCACAGCAGTCAGGTGAATTTGTCTGTTTCTATCCATTCAGGCCACGCTGGGGCCAGGGGCGTGTCTAAAGGGGGCATGGGGTGGCACCGCCCCCCAAATAAATATGCTGTGCCCCCTCCCCCCAATGACGCAGGCTGATCAGAGTATAACATCTGCAGGAGCAATTCAGGTGCATTTCAAATCTCACATGCTGACGTCATATGCTAATCGCTTGAAGTAGAACACACATACTCACTGTCTGGTTCAATGGCAATTATTTCCCCCTATACTGCATTTACGAGAGCATTGGCCCATCATGCTGTCAATTTCACAGCTCAAACAGGAGAAACACGCTTTCGCAGGCTGCAGATTACGTTTTTGTTCATTGTAAGTATTAAATTAAATATTATATTACATATCTGTACTTTCTCTCGTACATTTTACATTTTTACATATCTCGTACATTTTCAAACAAGGCTCATTACTTTAGTTTTAATCTATTTGGTGAAATGTCAATATTTTGTCTTTTCATTGCGCCGTTTTCAATCTACCACTGGTGTATAATTTCCTGGCTCTCACACAACACAGATGTAGGTTAGTTTACAAAGATAACAAAGAGTGAGTAAGAAGGCAACAAGAAGTATGGGGTAATTGTGGATGAAACAGAGTCAGTGATGTCAACATGACTGAGGAAAAAGACATTCCTGATCACCTGATCATCATCATCTTTTCTCTGTTTGTGTTCTATATGATAGATGTTCAGCCTGGATGCATTCATTAGGTAACAAAATTTCAAATTCGTTTTATATTAATATATTAATTAGGGACGTTCATTAACCCGGTAATAACGTGTTAATGCAAGTTCATTTTAATGGCACAAATTTTATTTACGTGCAATTAATGTAACGTGCATTTCTATTTGACCATTTCTATTACAAATATAAATAGATAAATAAATATAAAAGAGGCGAAATTAAAACCATCAGCACAACACACGTTTATTCACAATGTCCTTTTTTTATTTTTTATTAGTTTATATATATATATATATATATATATATATATATATATATATATATATATATATATATATATATATAATTTTGCCATGATGCGCATATTCAGCAGCCCTCTGGGGTCGACAAATGCACCAGCATGTTTTGTGGCATTTTTCCCTCTAATGAATTTCAATTACTGACTTTTTTGATCGTTCAGATGAGACCAATATATTATAATTTGTAAAGGGTCTACTTTTACTTGTATACACTGATAATAACAACAAAACTGTAAAATAAAGCAAACAGACATAGCGCTCTCTGTCATCTCTCGTCACGAACACAAACAAAACGACCAGAATGTCAGTGAATACTTGCCACAGACATTATAAATACCACTGTCTCTAAACCATACAACATTGCAGGTCTCACCACAGTACTATAAATTTTGCCTTTCACTCTTGCAGGCCCCCTTCTATTACAAATCACTCCTGCCACATTTCTCCATCCACTCCATCCTGTCTGCACCCTTTTCTTCACTTCTCTAACACACTATCAATTACTTTGCACTGTTGGCCCCAGGTACCTGAACTCTTCTATTCTGATGCTTGAAAATTTAAAATGTAGAATAGTATACACCTATTTGTACAGGTGTGAATATACACTTGTTTTTGCGTAGTTATCTTTATTTTTGTTTGCAATGTCTAAGAACAGCTTCAGATTTAAATAATTTTGTCTTTAATTAGATGGAAATATGGCTATTAAATATACTACTCGTGTAATATTGATAATAAAGTCAGAGGTTTGATTATTTTTAAACAGAATTTTGTGGAACAAAATGAAAAAGGTTAGGCACAGCAGCAATACATTCAAGGTTTCTTCAAGAAGAAACCATGTCAAATATGGGTAAATGCAGCACAGTGCAGTGCAGAACAATTATTGTCTCAAAAAAAGGGGTAAATACAAGCATAAATACCCTACCCTACCGACGGAGGTCTGGAGCAGAGCGACGCCCACCACGGAGGTCAGGAGTGGAGTGACGCCCCTGAAGGGCTGGAATGGAGCTATGTCCACCACAGTGACCTGGAACAGAGCGACGCCCTTGGCGAAGACCGGAGGCTGAGCGACCTCCTTGGCGAAGACCGGAGGCTGAGCGACCTCCTTGGCAAAGACCGGAGACTGAGTGACCTCCTCAGCAGAGACCCTAGGCTGAGCGACATCCAAGACAAAGTTCGGAGGCCGAGCGAATGCCCACGGCGGAGTACAGTGGCAGAGCGATGTCCTCAGCAGGGATCGGAGGCCGAGCGACGCCCTTGCTGGAGATCGGGAGCAGAACGATGCCCTCGGTGGAGTCCAGAGTCCAAGCGATGCCCTCTGCAGGTTTGTAGACTGAGCGATGTCCTCGGCGGAGTTACAGGCTGGACGACCCCCTGGGCGAAGATCGGAGGCAGAGAGAAGCCCTCGGCGGAGAAAAGCCCTCGGTGGAGATCAGGGGCAAGCAACGTTCTTGGCAGAGATCAGAGGCCGAGCGACGCCCACGGCGGAGTCCGGAGGCCGAGCGACGCACACGGCGGGATCCAGAGACCGTGCAACGCCCACAGCGGAGCTCAGAGGCCGTGCAATGCCCACGGCGGAGTTCAGAGATCGTGCAACGGCAGGAGACGTCGCCTTTGGAGGGACTTGGAGGCAAGACGGGCCATCTGTAGAGGTTTGGTTATGACGCCCTGTTCGTGTCGCACTCCGGCGGCAATACGCATTCCTTTTGGCGGCCAGGTGTCGGCACAACGTCCTTTTGGCGGCCGGGCAGTGGCACAACGTCTTTTTGGCGGCCGGGACACTGAAGCGGAGCGCTCTGAGGAACTCTGGAGCGGAGCAGCACCCTTGGCGGAACCCTGAAGTGGAGCGGCGCCCTCGGTGGAACCCTGAAGCGGAGAGGTGCCCTCTGCGGAACACAGGAGCGGAGCGGCAACCTTGGCGGAACCCTGAAGTGGAGCGGCGAGGTCCACAATGTCCGAACCGGAGTCCGAAGCGCGGAGGAGATATAGAACAGGATTTTATAAAGGTGCGTGGCTAACGAGTCCCAGGTGTTTGAGATCAAGGCCGGGAAGGGCCGATATAGCGGCAGCATGACAGCTGCCAAAGGGGGCATGGCAGGGGAATTCCTGACACTACATGAACTAGTGCCCAGTCAGCCCCATTCCCCATTGGCAGCACCCATATGCACTGCATATTCTGCATACCCCAATTTTGCACCTCTAGGTCTGACTCAGAAAGACATTCAGGCTCTGCGACATATCCAGAATAAAGTCACATGAAATGTTTCTTTTACTGCTACGTTCTCTTCCCTTGCTTCCGCTAGCTGATACTTGCCCACAAAGCAAAAAATGGACCAACACACCCCTACCTCACAGCACTTAATTCACCCTGCACTGCACAACTCTCCCTTTGATCTTCCCACCATCCCTTAGGGTACAAGCAAGACAAGCTTCCAGACTCTTCTTTATTCTGGCACCTAGGTGGTGGAACAAACTTCCACTTGAAAAAATTCCACACATCTCTCTTCCAGCATTACACCCAACACGGTTTCAGACTGTGTGTATTCTTAGTCTTTGTCCTAATGACCCAGCATTAGTCAAAGCAAATGTCATTTTATCTTAATGATTATCTTTCAAGTTAATGGTGACCCCCACCATATATATGATACCACATGAAATAATTTATTTCTGGCAGGTCCACTGCAAGTGCTCAGTACCAAACATTTGACTTCAAACTAATCAAGTCAGACAAATGCTGTTTAACTTAACACAAAAAAGAACACTATTAAAAGTAAAAAGTAAAAATAGTAATAAAGGTATAAATATTACTGTTACTGTTATTATTTTGTATTGATACTATTTCTAAGACCCCGTTTGTTTTGGTACATAATGGTTTGTTGAACAAGTGTAAAAATGCATACAGCTAAAATGTGTTCAGGATGATGTTCAAATTAAAACTGTTGTTGCCTCATGAGGGTACTGCTTTCCAGGAAAAGACAATCCGTTGTATGATTAGTTGTTTATTGTTGTAAAAGAAAGGTAATTTTCTTGTATTGTCATACAACAAAGGCCAAGGCTGTGGATGCAAGTGGAGACTTTATTTTGCAAAGTAAGAAACAAAAGAATTAAGAGCATTTACAAAACTAAACAAAAATCCTAAACAGCCTACAGACTATGAACCAGACCATACAAGGAAAGCAACAAAATGACATGGTATCAACAAAGCTTTACAAAGAGACACATTTAAATAAACTTTAATTAACAATATATAACAATTTAAGAAACTTAAATATTGGTGCTGATTAAGGTAAAACAAGACACAGATGTGGATGTTTGATGTGACAGGCAAGAGCTGTGGGGAAGTGTAGTTCCTGTCCTCCTCCTGACAATTAAAAACATAAATCCAACAAAACAGAACAGTGGAATTTCTAGGAAATTCCACTGTTATATCCTCCCACAAGTAATCAAAATTTTAATTTCTTTATTTCATTAGATTATTAAACATATGAGGAATTTGGCTTTTGTATGTGCACTCAGAATGACATGGAATATATTTAACAGACCAGAAACATGTACAGACTTTTAAATATATTCCGAAAAAAGGAATTAACTAAGGAAAATGTAAAATAATAAATATAATAAGCATTGTATTCTAATTAAAAATGTGATATAAAGGAAGCCAAAAGAACCAATTATAAAATGAAACAAAAGTGAAAGCATGTAAGCTATGAAATGGTATGAACATTTTATTGTGCTGCACAGATAAGATTGAGCATGTAAAATGTCATGAATGCAGCTCACCTTGGATTTAAATAGAAAAGGGTAGATTTTGAGGATAACTGGTTTAAATGAATGTGCTTTAATGTGTTCAAGAAAAACTGACACTGCTACTATATATTATTGGGGCACAGAAATGGACTTACAGCAGCAAAAAAAGTGTTGAATTGATATAGCCTATAATATTATACAAAAACAGTTGGTGAGTTTGAGGTTATAAAAGGATATAGATGCAATTCATACAAAACAATCTGAAAAATGATTGATATGACAAAAGAAAACAAAACAGTATTCCTTAGAGCTTTTTAAGCTTTAGATATTGATACAATCTATATGTTGGTTTCCTGGACAGAGAAGCCATTTTCATAGCACACCAATTTGTCACCATGTACAGCTTCCAACATCATCATCGTCATCATAGTAGTAATTGTAATAGTATTAGTAAAGGTTATATTATTATTATTATTATTATTATTATTATTAGTAGTAGTAGTAGTAGTAGTAGTAGTAGTAGTAGTAGTTATAGAAGGGTATCTGCAAGAGGGAAAGGGGTTGAGATGGTTTGGACATGTGCAGAGGAGGGACATGGGGTATATTGGTAGGAGAATGCTAAAGATTGAGCCGCCAGGAAGAAGGAAAAGAGGAATACCAAGGAGAAGGTTTATTATTGTGGTAAGGGGAAGACATGCAGGTAGTTGGGTTGAAAGAGTCAGATGTAGAGGACGGGGGGAATGGAGACGGATAATCCACTGTGGCACCCCTAATGGGAGAACCCGAAAGAAGTAGAAGATTTTACATACTGTATCTTTACTTTAAGTCAAATACATGCTGTGTGTACTTCGTCCACCACTAGGTAGTAGTACATTTAGTTCAGTACCAGTAGTAGTAGTAGTAGTAGTAGTAGTAGTAGTAGTAGTAGTAGTAGTAGTAGTAATGCATGCATCACGCCACTAGAGGACGGTAGAGAATTTTACATAAGAGGTCGACATTTAAATCAATTGCCTCAAATGAAATAACTCATGGAGAAGTATTTTGAAGATTTTGAAGAACTCTTTTGAACATTAGATTGTTACAATGTAAACACACACACACACACACACACGCACACACCACACCTCTATATTCAATATACATGACCTCTAAATGCACTATGGCATGCAGTGCAATAGTTCTTCTATTAGTGTCACCTCAGTATGCCATTGCACCCAAACAAAGTTGCACTGTAACATTTCTAGTACAGATTACAATTTATTCTCTAATCCTGCAGCAATAATACATTTCATGAAAATATGGTGCATAATGCTCAAGTTCACTCTACTTGACCTACACATGAGGTGACTTAGAGTTGACAGATGATTATGATAATATCTTCCTGAAATATTACAATTAAAATATTATTTGTGTACATTAACTTCATATTGGCCTACAGGGTTAAACAACAAAACTGTCATGTTAAAACCTGTAATATGTACACCTACAAATGTAATGATTTAGTATATATTTGTTTACAATATAGTCTCTTGTCTTTTCTTGATGACAACTGAACCAAACAGGAAGTGCAGTTTTTTGTGAGTGTGAGAAAGCAAATCTCTCTCTCTCCTTTTAAGCATATAGACAGATGTATGATGTATATGTGGAACTTGTCATATACCACATGATTACAATTTATAAGGAAATAATGTGAATTACATTTTTACTCGCCTTATGCAAAGAAATAAATAGCATAAAGTGGCATATTCCAAGTTTTTAGACACAAGCTAATTTGTGTATGGCTTTAATTTTGGTAAAAAGAAAGCTTTTCATAACTGCAAAAATAAAAAATGCTGAAGAAGTAAATTCTGTGAAAAAAAGCAATAGATTAGAATTGATAAAGCTTAAGGCCAAGTTTGGGGTGACAACTGAAACAGGAAACCTCAGGGGTGACAACTTCCACCCTGGGTTTCACATAAGGCACACCCTTGTCAACTATGAAAGCTTGTGATAGTCAGATACTTATAACAATTATTCAATGTAGTCTCAGTGTATACAATCAGACTTCAAATCAAGTCATAAAGCATAATTTATGATGTACTGCACAGTTTTATTCCAGTCTAGCTGACATAACAGAGTATCCACCCAACCATTGGACAAAAGAACAGCCTTTCTCAGCATGACACCTGTGACACAGAACAGGTTAGTCATGAGCACTAAAAGACCTTGACTGAATACCATCTAGCTCCCTACTTCCTATAAAGGTGAAAGTTTGAGTAGGAAATCTTCCCTTCTGTAGACCTCCCTTAGCTGTGTATAACAGGGAATCCTTTGAAATTCAGCCTCTGTGACACTTTGCCAAAACAGCACACTAATACTATAGCTGGTGTAATATTCTACACATAATATGGTGCAAATGCTTTTTACAACCTTTGTGTAATATGGATATTTTTTTAAATATACCTAAGTGCAAATATTTTTAACAATAATACCAACATTTGACATTTTCTTTTCTCAATTTATTTAAAATGTTAACTTACAGGAGAAGCCAAAAACTATTCAAATGTGTAAAATGCTAAAATGAGGGTTACATATTTGTCATTCATACTAATAAGCTCCATGGATTCTAATATGTGAAATAATTGTGAATCAACAATGTAATTCATTTAAAAAAACACAGATCTATCTATCTATCTATCTATCTATCTATCTATCTATCTATCTATCTATCTATCTATCTATCTATCTATCTATCCATCCATCCATCCATCCATCCATCCATCCATCCATCCATCCATTGTAATTGGGGAAAATGTGGCATTTTGTCGGTCTATGTAATCACCCTAGCAACACCAAACATCCCTCGCGCTGCAGGAGCTCCAATCAGCCTTGAAGGCTCCTCTTTCGTCACTTCCTCCGGCAGCCCTGGGCTCGGCTTAGTGCTGTTTAGCAAATACGCCGCCATCTTGGATTGAGCAGTCAAGCTACAGGCAGTCCATAGTTCTCGGGATGGGTAGAACTGAGCCAAAACTTGAGGATTTTAAAGTGTAATGTTTTAAGGAGCCGGGAACCAGTCGGATTCTGGGCATTTTGGACGAACTTCACTAACTTCCCATATCGGCAGGCGCAGCTTTGTAAGCGGCTATAAAGCTGAAGTCCCATACTGATTGTCGCCTGGTCGCTGTATGTAGTTCGCTGGGCCTGATTGTAGGCGCTTGCTTTCATGAGCAACTTTGTTTATTTCAATTCGTTTGGTCGCTTTGCAAACTATCCGGAGCGCGTGTGGTGTACGGTTATGGTGGGCGCGTGCTCAGCCCTTCAGAAGTTTGTGTGTGCGTGTGTGTGCGCGCGCCACCGGTTGGACCTCCAGCGCTGTGTGCTGTAATGCGGCTCGATAAATGACTTTATTAACGCGGAGTGGCGGCGTTTGTTGTGCTGAAAGTTCGCCTTGGGATCGCACTCGAAGTTGCTCTCCTCCATGGTCTTTATCAGCTGTCGGATTGCTGCTTTCCATTCTGCCTTCGGACTGAGACGCTGCGAGTAGATCTGCTTGGAAAAGGAGAAGCCGATTTGGAGCTCGAGACGCGTTATAATGTCAACGAGAACACCGCTACCTACAGTCAATGAGCGCGACACGGAAAATGTAAGTACACCTTTTATATCATTTTCGCTTTTTTATTTTTTTACTTGGCCTCACGCTTAGTAATCTGCGGAGGATCGAACTTTATAAACTTCGTTTCCTCCTGCGGTTGTCAGTTTCCCCATAGAAGGCGCACAGGCAGCGTGCAGAGGAAGTTCTCGTGCTGCTGCTTTTTTTTCCACTGACATTGGGTTCCTAAAACTCACTGACACCAAGAACCGTAGTATAAAAGTTACACAAAATTGCCATGACCAAAAACAACCCTCCAGATTTGTTGTCACAGTGTACTAACTGTGCACGTCGAGATTTTCCTCTAAGTGCAGCTTAAGGATTTAAAATGTACCTTACCCATAGTATACAATAAGGGACATGATTTTTAAGATCTTTAAAAGTTTTTGAGCATGAACGTACATCGTTTGGACGTCTAACCTTCCCTGCCATGTGTAATTTGTGCTACTACCAAGTTGTATAGGATGACTTTGGATGTGAAGGTATACAATTATTCCTTCACATGAACTACGAGACCTAAACCTGTTCCAGCACGATAATGCTGCTGTACACAAAACCAGCGCTGAAGATTCTGCATAGGTTGTAGTGAAAAATCTTGAGTGACCTTCTATAGATCTAAACTGTGTTGAACATCTTTGGGATGAATTGAAACACTGACTGCACCCCAGGCCTCCCACCTCACCTACATCAGTACCTGACTTTACTAACACCCTTATGGCTGAATGAGCACAAATCTCCACAAGCAAATTTAGTCAAACATCTTTCCAGAAGAGTGGAGGGTATTATAACAGCAAATGGGGACTAAATGTAAGCACACACACACACATCTTAAAGTCAGGTGTCCACAAACTTTTAGATATGGTGTACATTCAGCCTCGGCTACACGCAAGTTCGTCGAAATACAATTACACACACACACAAAAAGATGGACCTTCACCTCTTTATATTCCGCATCAGCCTTCTCTTCGGCAGGGTCCTGATGTAGATCCCAGAGAAATGTTGCTGATGAAGAGGTTATACACCCTGAATGGGACACATGCATCACAGGGCATCACATAGTCATTCACACCTAGGGGAATTTTAGCACAGCATGTAGTGGGCATGTTTTTTTGTGAAGAGAAGAAATCGTGGAGATGAAGAGAAAATCTACACTCTCACCAGAAGTACCTGCTCAAAAACTCCAGCAGTGAATGTGCAATGTGGAGCTGTGATGAAGGTGTTTTTTAAAAAAAGCAATATTAGGGTTGAAAAATTGAAAGTATGCACTCTTTATTGTCAAGTTTGTAAACACTCAATCATCACATCTCGATGTGTTTTAAAAAAAAACACATTCCGGATTTTAGTCATCCTTTGTATTATAATAAATAAACTCCAAGTCTGCAGGAAAGGATTTCCACTAGATTTTGGATTCATTCAAAAGAATGTCAATGAGATTTGGCACTAAAGTGTTCGGTGGAGTTGAGGTTAGGACTCTTTGAAGGTCACTTGAATTCTTCCACTCCAGCCTTGACCAAGCTTTGTGCACAAGGATATTGTTATGCTGGAACAGGGTTTTTTTTTTAGTTCTTGGGTTTCATCAAAGAATGAACTGCTACAGAATACAAGCACATTCTAGATCATTCTGGGCACCAAACTTTGTAACAACAGTTTGAGGAAGAACCCCAATATGGTCAGGTGTATGTAACTTTTGGCCAAATAATGTAGATGTTCTTGACTTCCGTTTTGCAGATGTACTGTAGATATGTCGTTGCATTTTCTCCAAACTATGTGATAAGCAAAGGTTTGTGATTGCTACTTGGGTGATTGTAAATCATATCTGGTGTGATTTCAATGAAACTATAATAATATAGTTTTGGACTGAAAGTTAGTGTATGAATGTAGATTTTGTATCAGAGCATCCTAAAAGTACACTAAACATAGTGATCACAAATGTGAAAGGGAATGATAAAAACAAAAAACATTAAAGTGTAAACACCAAGACCACAGTGTGGCGTTTCTTCTGAACACTGATAAAGCGTGCGTAAGTGTTAATAGCCATTGGCTATATAAAAAGAGGAGCGACTCAGCCCTCCCCTGCCTCAAAAATAATCTAAGGATGGCGTGCAGACATGAGCCTCTGTGTGTGTGTGGATCAATGAGCAGCCAGCGTCTCCAAAAACGGAGTGCTTGCCTTTTTGGACACCATTCATGTAATCAATGCTAACATGAAGGGCTCGCACTCGGTCAAGAGACACCGCATTACCGTAGTAAGTTTTTTTTTTTTCCCATCCTGAGGTTTTCTTTTACTCTGAAGTAATCGAGGACAAATGTCTAGGGATTTTATCATGTGCCAGGTATGAAGCAGTAGGCGGCTTGCAAGCTTTATAATTTCAGTATAATGAGAAGTACATCAAAATGTTCGAAGTATTAAAGCTTTTTTTTTTTTGTTTCGGGAATCAGTTCGTTCTTTTTATTTTAAGTTAGGGTTGGATTGAAAGTAGGACTGTATTGAACCGATGTATGTCATCTGGCTGTAAAAGCTTTTATTCTGTAATGAGTTTTCTGCTGTCCTACATGGCTGTGTGCAGATTTATTTATTTATTTTATTCCTCTAATTTTGACCTCTAGAAATGAGGACTCCATAGAAATTGTCGTCACTGGAGCATTACGCTAGAGACTCTCTGCAGACATATCTAAAAATGTCTAAATACTTGTAAATACTAAATACCACAAATCATAACTTTGTAGTATTTTATCCAATTTTAAATCGTATGTGTTATTCAACTCTTGATAAGTACCATAGCTATCTTTAAGATATGTCTCCCAATTTGAGATGAGCTCTAAGGTGGGTTCTACACAACTGATGTCGATACTTGTGATTATCATTAATGGTGCAACCTGGAATCCATGAAGATTGTATTGGAATGGACTTAAACATCATAGACATGTAATAAACTATGGAAACTTTTTCCCCCTATAGTACACAGTTTTTGAAGGGAATTATTCATAATTGTGCTATTGATCTGCACGACTTCCCTTTTGAGGTTCCTCTCGAGATTTCTTCATGTCATCCCCGGGAGTTTTTTCCCTTGCCACATTCACCTCTGGATTGCTGATCATGGAAGAAACGTAGGAAGAAATGAACGTGACAATTATTTTCTTGACTTGTCTGTAGTGTAAAGCTGCTTTGTGACGATGTTTGTTGTGAAAAGTTCTATACGAGTTCAACTGAAATGAATTATATCAAAGTCCTGGTACCGATCATTCCCGTTTCACTGTTCTCTTGCTTATTGGAAACATGCGCGTACACACTGTGTTTTGTTGCTTTCTAGGCATATGTTAGTGTTTTCACCACCCTAATAAATGCCAGTGGTTTCCTGCCCCCTGGATTATAGGAATGAAAGGAAATAGTAACAAATGACAGAAGAAGTTTTAACATGTTTATACCATTGTGCTGTTGAAATCTCAATTCTAATTGATCAGAAAGTGTTTATATTAATGAGGTTGTTCTAATACATTACTGTAGTAAATGCTAATTCACACCACCATGTATGGTGGATGAGGCATGACTAGTAAAATCTATTATTGAACAAAGAGAATAGTATAGCTGTCTGTGACTTCTGAAAAGGTTATGAAAGGAGTCTCCAGTGTCAGGGATTTTCCATCACACAAAAGTGAAAGAATGAAGCGGATTATCCTGGTTTTGAGATTAACCAGCCAGCCATGTAGACTGCAGCTATACAGAAATATCTGAATTATAATCAAATTGGCATTTGTTCTGCCTTTAACATAAAAACATAGGGCCTTTCTTTCTTTCTTTCTTTCTTTCTTTCTTTCTTTCTTTCTTTCTTTCTTTCTTTCTTTCTTTCTTTCTTTCTTTCTTCTTCCTCATATTTGTAATTATTGTAAATAATGCCTGTCAGCTCCCTTTTTTCCTGTAGCCATGTGGTTGTGTCAGCCTTCATCAGATATTATTCAGCTGTCTGTCTAAATGATCTGTATGTGCTAATATGGGGAACTCTGTCCTAGATGGATTAGAATTGGTCACACATAGATAAAGGGTAGAGAAATCATTAGCTGCTTTATTTTCTACCAGTGTAAAAAATGTTGTATTGTGCTACGATTCGCATGTAATATTTTATAGCATGGTTTTATTTCCTTGTTTACACATTTACTCATTTCTCATTGTCAAAATAATAAAAGAGCTTGTAGTTTTGGAGTCGGATGAACTCTAGAGGTCTGATAACTTAATATGTTTGTTTTTTTTATATTTCACTATAGTTATTAGTAGAGCTTTGCTGATTTTTTTTTCTCTGATTTTTACTCCTGTATAAAGGTCGTATTGTCATTTTATGTAATATACAATGTAGTAGTGTAATTTGAACCTTCTACCCCAGCCTGGGGTCTTGTGCACACTGGTGCATGTTTTTTTTTAAGGACCACTCTGCTTTTGGCCTGCATTCATTCTGCCCTCATTTTTGATCATTGACCTGGTCACTGTAAAGCGTCCCCATATCATGCTGCTGCCACCACCATCTTTCATTCTAGGATAGTGTTAGTCAGTTGATTTAAACAAGTAAGATGGATTTTGTCTCCTCAGACCAAAGAAACCTTTTCCTCATGCTCTCAAGGGCCCCGTAAGTCCCTTTTACTCAGGCGTGGCTTCTGTCTATACACTCTACTATAGTTTAATGATTGATGGAGTATGAGATGGTTTCCCTTCCAGGAGGTTCTGCCATCTCAGCAGAGGACTTCACTTATTTTAGCTGACTTAATCTCTTGATGCAATTTTGAAAACCGCAAATGCCCTGATACCACTTGTCACCTCAGTCTAAAAATGTCGACAAGCAGACAGCACTCTTTTATTACCTCAAAATAAAAGATGATGCCAAAACACACAGCTTGGAGTAACACTTATCACGTTTATGTTGGTTTCATCACTGGAGTATTCTTATGCTGCACTTTATTTAAACTCATGCAACAAGCTGCCCATGCTACTGCATGTAAATATGGTTACTGATCACCACACCTTGCTGATGATGTGAACTAGGATTCTAATACACGAACCATTATTAGTTGTGGCACTGCCCTCGGTATAGAAAGACATTAGTGATGACAAAATCATAGCTAAAGTGTGCTTCGTCATCAATTCTGTTTCATTGCCTGATATTTAACACTCTCAGTTATGTGTAATGTTTAAGGTTAATGTCACTTTTTGTATCATTGTACAAGGGTTGTTGTCAACTTCCATAGACTTAAGAGTAAAGCAGGCAAAAAAGGTAACTGGCTGCATATAACATTTCTCTTTGGGTTTTTAATGCTGTGCTTTTAAGAATCTGTTTAAGGATTAAAAGTTTAAAAGCCTTGAGTTTTCAAATGATATTTGAAACTGTAAATTCTCTCTGAAAGCCAGTCTTGCTGTTAGCAAGCATTTAACTATGCTGTTTTTGAAAGAAAAGAGGAAGTCATGGCTGCAATCCAGGAAGCAGCATGGCGTTATTTGTTTAACCAGCGTCGTTTACATCCCTTCCCACTCACTTTGAGTTTGTCCAAAATAATTAAGCAGATAGTACAAATTTTAATAAATAAATAAAAATTATGTTATAAAGATGTTAGGATATGTCTCTTTATTAGAAAAGGAACCTGATATAGTTTTGTGAGATGACGATTAGGTTTGTATTTGCTTTTTGAGTATCACGTTCTACCTCCTGTTTGCTGTTACAATAACCTCCATGTTTAAACTTTTTTCCACTATTTCACGTGATCACTAAGCCCCAATTTTGTGTGTATTGTATCTCCAGCATACCTCGCACACTGATGGTGCAACCAGATCCAGCCGCTCCGGCGCTCGATGCCGCAACTCCATCGCCTCGTGTGCCGAGGAGCAGCCGCACATCGGCAACTATCGGCTGCTCAAAACCATCGGCAAGGGCAACTTCGCCAAGGTCAAACTGGCACGGCATATCCTGACCGGACGAGAGGTAAGTTTTTCTTTTGCGGACATTTTTCTCCTCAGTCTTTCCCACGCCTCCATTTCCGCCATCATTCACTCTTTGTCGTGTATATAAAGTATTGAATAGATTAAGTTTAAAAATGAAATCAGTTTGGTGTTGGTTTTGGTTTTGATGTATTTTTGGTGTATTATGCATAAATGGCCATGTGTAACTCCATCATAGTCATTCTGACGTCTTTTACACTTCCTGGTTTTAGTTTTAGTGCTGTTTTTCCAGTTGGCAGCAGGGTCACTAAATGTCATTTGTCTTTTTCCTTTGCTGCAGGTGGCCATAAAAATTATTGATAAGACGCAGCTCAATCCCACCAGTCTCCAAAAGGTAAATATTTTGGCTTTCCTGCTTAGCAATAAAATCCTCTGTTTTTGTTTCCACTGTCTTTATTTTTTCCTTATGCCGGTTTTTCATTTTGTGGGGGGAAAATGCTTTGTTTTAACCCCGAGAATTGGGTTATAAGTGTATTGAAGGGCATTGTGGTCGATGCGGAACGGTTCAGTTTTACCACATTAGAGCCTGAGCCTCTTTAACGCGAAGAGTTTCAGTGCCAGACTGGGCACGATGGCTAAGTGACGGCTGTCAGAGGGAGCGTCTGTGGCCTTGGATATCTGAGGCAGCTAATAATAGCAGGAGAGGAGAAATCCAAACGTGTGGCAGGAGTAATAACAGCGCATGCATATGTGCAGAGCACTTGGACTGGACACTGAATCATGGAGGAGGGGCTGAAAACAAGACTCTTACTCTACTGTTACTGTTACTCTGTGACCAACAGCTTTATCTTTTTTGTAGTGTTTTTTTGATCATCTCAAGGCAGATGAATGTTCTTTTTCGCTGATGTCACCTCCTTTTAATTAACTCGCTTGTTTTTCCAGTCTATTGATTTTATTTGTTTTCCATTCATGGACACAGTGGTAGTTTGTTTTACACCGGGGGCACTGAATGCCCAGAAGTTCAATCTTTTCACTGCTGAGTTATATATCCTATAATAGAGAAAAGTCAGCACAATAAAAAATTGTAGTAAGACACTGATGTTGTTTTGGCATAACATTTAAACATTGTTGGTTTAAGAATACTGTAAGGTAGGGGTGTCAAACTCAATTGCACATGGGGCCAAAACTCAAAGCACACTTTAGGCCATGGGCTGAACAGGATAAACATTTATTGAACACACTAAAACTAAATGTGTTTTAAACATGAATATAAATAAAAAAGACAGGAATATTATTTCAGAATAAATCAACCTAAACTTTAAATAACTTAAAAAATATTTTGCTCTCTCTAAAAATATATCCTGTCAAAATTGTACACGTTAGTAATATGAACATGCTGCAAAAAAACCCTAAAAATATAAATATTATATATGATAAAAAATATATAATATATAAAAATATTGTGCTTTTAAGTAAACGTAAAATAACAACAAATCAAAACAATCAGATTTCCTTGCTCTAATGCCATGTTAAATATTTTTTTAACCTTTAAATCACTTAAAACTTCAAAATATCTTTTGTCAAACTCAAGACGTCGCGCACCTTCATCCTGCAGCTCTTCAGAAACTCTTCCTCGGTAAATAGCCGGGCTGATGTGGCTCTTAAATTGCTTTCAGAGCAGCTTCACTTTGTGATTTTGCTCTGGTGAAAAATGTCTGCTGAAATGTCAGATTCTTCTTTAACTCTTCTACTTTCTGTATCTTCTGCTCTGCATTCAGGTTTTTCAGCTTCTCCTGATGTTTTGTCTCGTAGTGCCGTGTTAGATTAAATTCCTTAATTACAGCCACATTAGCTCCACAAATAACACACACGGGTTTACCGGCAGTGTCAGTAAACATATACTCAGCCTCCCATCGGTTTCGAAAGGCTCTGTTATTAGAATCAACTTTTCTCTTCGCCATTGTGAGGGGCTTCGCAATAACTCTAAAATAGTGTTGAATACATTAACAGAAGCTTGACTTGATTGAGTTGGAATGTTCCCAGGTAGTCTAGCGTTGGCAAGGCAGCTGAAGCGCTGCATTATGGGATCTGTAGTTTGTGTGTTATTAGCGCTTTGTATCGCCGGGTCATTAATAACAACAATAATGGATATATATAAAATAATATTGCGGGCCGGATCTAATTGTACATCGGGCCAGATGTGGCCCGTGGGCCTTCAGTTTGACACACATGCTGTAAGGGATGTTGGTAGTTTCTTACTTATTGAAACTGGCATCGTATATGGCAATGAATCCAAGTAGTTATCAGTAGTTTTCTGCTATTATTATTTTTCACACGACATGCTATCATGCTAGCAAAGATTGGACACTGACATTTAACTCTTACCAAAAAAATTTTATTTAACTTTTGATAAGTGATGTGCCACAATAATATAGGGTTCAGAGCCAGATTGGAAATTATACAAACTCTAAAAGCTGAAAGTATGTGGCCTTCTGACCAGCATACCCATATTCCACAAATTTATAAGTGAAATTCTTTGAGCGTTTTTGTTGTGTAGTATTAGAATTTTCCTTTACTGGAACAAAGCGGATCAAATCCAGTGTTCTGTACCTCAACCCCTAGGAACACCTTTGAGATGAATTTGAACACTGACTTCCTTTGAGGCCTCCTCACTCTATATTAAAACTGACCTCTCTAATGCTCTTGAGCACAAATCCACAAGCTCCAAAGTCTAGTGAAAAGCCTTTCCAGAAGAGTTGAGGTTTTAATAATGGCAAATGTGGGATTACATCTCGAATTTAACAAGCACACGAGTGCATTAGGAGCTACACGGACTGCGTAGTTTTTCTAGATGTGAGATGATTGCCCCATTCAAAACTGCTCAGATCTTTTGCCTCTAGGGCATCTGTGAGACAGTGGTCTCGCCTGATCCACTCATTCACAGCTGCTCACTGTAGTTTGTCTCTGATACTATTTCCATCTGCTCCTATGCAATTGGCGGGTGTGGGAGGAGTGCCTGTACCTTAAGTTCTGTCTCTTCATTTAGAATCAGCCACTTTCTAATCAGATCAGGTCGCCTGTGGTGGTGTGTGTGGGATTGTTTTTTTGGGATCGGGGGCTACTCTTGTTGCCATTTAGCAGCAGCTGGCTATTAAACACAGTTGCTGTGTGTAGTATTGGTGGAACTGTGCAGTCTATCCAGATCACCCATCCAAGATGATTTAGTATTGGTTTGTATCCTGGAAACTTGCAAAGCATTGTTTATCAAAGCTTTCTTTATTCAGACGGGGTGTATGAGAAACGTGAGTTGTGAGAGGATCTGCTGGAAAAGTGGATGCTTTGTTTAGAGATTCATGCCTTTATTCAGGGTGACTCTGGTAACACTACTTATTCTTATTGGTGCCAGATTTGCATTCAACCACCACCAACGGCTCACTACAAGAATGCATAAAGACCGATGTCACAAAAACATGGAGGCTTTGAATTTTTGTTAAGCAGGTTTTAGGAGTGTCTGGTGTACTCTCAATGTGACCTCTTTTTATTGGGAAATTTCCTGCTTTTGAGTTGAAGGCCCCAGGTCTCAGTGCTGAGTGTACACACACACACACACACACACACACACACACACACACACACACACACACACACACACACACACACACACACACACACAGAGAGCTATTCTGTATTTGGGCCAGTGGCTCTTCTGGCCATTACCTCATATGCTTGCAGCACCCTTAGATTCTTGCATTAGACCTGCTCGTTTTTATTGCTGCTCATCAGCATGAGTCTGACCTCTTTTGGTTTTGAATTAATTAGGAAATGAATTAATTTAATAAAATCTTTCTTATTATTCAAATCCTAAATCTGTTTGCTATTTTACCCCACAGAGAATGAATTTAGACTCGCGTTATACAAAAAGAGACACGTGCACAGTCTATTTGCAGAAACATCTGTGTTTTTTCCGGCAACCTGATGGTACATGGTTAAAAATTGGAATAAAGATTTGATCTGGAATTGTATTTTTTAGGAATCAGATTCACAAGTTAAACTCCACATATTAGTTTATAAGTGTTTTTTGCTGACACGCAACATTGTAAGGTCATTTTGGCATGGTGTTTTGTCAGTGGCTAAATGATGATCAGCAATGACCTAGCCATCGATCACCAGACATGTGCGCTTATCAAGTAGAGGTAGATTGAAGGTAACCAGTCCAGGCATCTGTCTATTTACTGCTGAATAACTCTATTCTGATCAGTCAGAATGTGTTGGTGAATTTTCAGCAGCAGCACAAGTTGGATACATTGCCGTTTCTTGAGTAACAACTTGCACAAGGACTTGTAACTTCACGTTAAAACAGTCGGAAGTGTTGTTTTGCACTTTCTGGGTAAGATTGCTAGCTGTTATGTTTTTGTCTTCAGTTCAAAAGAGGAAAAACAGTGTAAGATAAATTATTAAATGTGTTGTTATAAGACAATAATAAAAATGTGGGGTTAGAACAGCCCTCTGCTTCACCATGTAATTCATTTATTTCATAATCATCTACTGTAACATATTCCCAGTTCTTATACCCAATCCAAATTATATAGTAAATACCTTTTTATAATAACAAGAATTTAATATTATTTGACTAATTGTAGCAAATCTCTTATACTACCACAGTACTCTTATGCTTCTAGCACACTTTCCTTTTCCTGTTTTTCTGTTGCCAATGAGGTTTCATCATCTCTCTCTCTTTCTCTTTCTTCCCTCTCTCACCCATTTGTCCTGTTCCTGTTATTTCAGCAAGATAGATGTGCACTAATTCATTGTACTTCTTTTTTCATACAAAAAAAATAGTACACAAGCTAACAGAAGAATCAAATCCTTGTTCTACGCAGCCATATTGCATATCCTCACTCCTAATGTTCCAGCGTTGTAGTCACTGATGAATGATGAGTTTTCTGGCTCTCCGCTATGCTCACACAGACATGTACACAGTGCCAACCTACGTGCATCCTTGCAGGAATCAGTCTCCTTCCTTCCTCCTGAGGCATGTTTTCGAATAACATGTCACCCTCAGCACATTGAGAATTTTATCAGCCGCTACCTGGAATGACCGAGAGCCGAGAGCAAACATGTCAGGATTAGACACTTTCATGTTCCTCACAGCACTTTTAATGAGGAAATACACAGCATCTGAGGACAGTGCGAGATAAGACAGCATGAAACGTGTCTTTGATCTTTTTCTTTCTTTCCTTTTTTTGTTTTTGGCTTGGATTTATTTTTATTCTTTGACATGTTTTAAATTTTATTATTTAATCCTCAGAATGTGGTTGAGAATTTTCCCTGACCTTCTCAATCTTTGCCTTTTGAAACGCAAATAAAGATGAGGATCAGATTACAGTTTTCTGTTGTTCAACATAAACCCAAGCAACCTAAACTAGATCATGCAGTAGCAATAGTAACAGTACTCAATGGAAAATTAGCAATGGGGGCAGGAATATAGTCGGTATGATATTGAATATCTTTAAAGGTAATAGATGCTGTATTACCAGTAGTAGAACAAGTAATGCTATGCTATATGGACAAAGGTTTGTAGACACTTGACCATAAGAGTTTTAGTCTTAGTACTTTTAGTCATCATTTACTTGTATAATAACCTTCACTCTACTGGGAAGATGTTCCACTAGATTTGGAATGTGTTTGGTAGATTTTACTTTATTCAGCTGAATGTCTGATGGTAAGGAGGCCTGGGGTGCAGTCCGCATTACAGTTCAATTTAAAGTGGTAGTGTGCGTCTCAAAAATCAAGTCTGTTCTCTTCTCATACTCAGACTTACATTAGCTGCATGTAGACTCGCTTCAGATGAACTCGCTCCGAAGGTCCCCCCCGTCCCCCAAGACAGTCACATGGTCCACTCAAAGAGAATAAGCCCTATCTATCACAAATCCACCCTAAAGGTGTGCAGGAATTGATTTACTGCTCTTCTGCCAATATCTCAATTACAGCACTTATTCACACAAGTGCAATGTTTAGTCTGCTCAGGGTTTCTAGCTGAAATTTGGGAGCAGTTGTTTAGTCTGTGTACGGGTGTTTCCGAACGAGTGGCGTGTGGACTTTTGGCATAATTAAGCAAGCAGCTTTTCTCTTGTTTCCGCCCAAGAGCCGTCACCTATTTAACACTTTAAACACTGTGGTAACTGGACGTTTTTGGCCGTGATCTGTGTAATACCGAGGAGTACTGTGGATTGTACATGTAAGGAATGAGAATATATAACACTGTTTTGTTCGTCGTAACTGGTTACAGGTAAATTCACAGTGCAAAATAGCAAAACTCTAATACTTTACAGCCCTTTTCTCAGTATACTCTGAGAGCCCATCCCCAAAGCCATCCCTCTCGTCCGACCAGAGGAACATAACATCATTATAGAAAAAAAGTAAGCAGAAACCCGACTATGTGGCATGGGAATACTCCAGTCTGAGCAGAGCTTTGTATTTGTTCACAATACATAGTGTGAATATATATGAGGTGGTAGCTCAGTGGTTACAGCATTGGACTTCGGATCGGAAGGTCACGAGTTCAAATCGCACCACCAACCAACTGCCACTGTTGGCCTCTTGATCAAGGCCCTTAACCCTCCCCTGCTCAGTTTAAAATCACTCTGGGTAAGGGCATCTGACAAATGCCATAAATGTAAATATATATGTGTGTTGATTAAACAAGGGAGTGTGCCAGGAAGGAAGGAGAGGAAAACACATTAACAGGCTGGTGGGGAAAGTGGGCTGGTGGCCAATTGGGTCAACCGAGAGACCCTTCTACACTGTTGTGTGTGGCAGTATTCTCTTTACATGCTCCCCTGTGGTGTAGATGAATGTTGGTAAAGGAAAAAGAGGCAGGGTGTAAAAGAGTTTATTAGCCAGCTTTATCATGTGATACTGGCTTCCAGCATGTTTAGTGGATTTCAAAAATCTTTACTATTAAATTGATGCTAGTCACTTTGTATTTGATGATTGCTTCATGGTTAAGACAAATACTTCAGATCAGAAGGTTATGAGTTCACAATCCCAGCACTGCAGTTCTCAACTCAACTTCTCGGGTTTAAAATGAGATAATTGTAAATTGTTGGATAAGAGCACATCTGCCAAATGTAAAATCTATGATAAAAGAAAAAGATTGTTACCCCATGCCTTTCATTTACTACTTGCTTAGAATTAGAATTTAAAAAAAGCTTTGCCCCAAAAAAAAACTATGCCATCGACTGTTTTTGGTGACTGTGGCATCCTGGTGAACGCACCACATTGTGTTATGAGACCGCCAATCTCAGCTCTTGCAGAATTCAATTTTTAAAATCAGGCGTAAAAACATACAGTATAAGAAACTTTAATCCTTTTGTATTCGTTAATGCATTTTAAACTTACTCAATTGGTGTTTGTGTAATGATATAAATTAGTCAAAAGCACAAACTGTACTAAAGTTGAGACAAGCGTTTATATGATAAAATGTCTGTCTGTCTGTCTGTCTGTCTGTCTGTCTGTCTGTCTGTCTGTCTATCTATCTATCTATCTATCTATCTATCTATCTATCTATCTATCTATCTATCTATCTATCTATCTATCTATCTATCTATCTATCATTTTTTTTTTTTTTTAAAGCAAGTTGACTACTTTGGCATTGGTGGCTAATGTAATATATATTAGCATGACCAGACAGACATTAGTTACGTGCATTAGTGAAGACAGCATGTTTCTGCACAGAGAACAACTTGGTCATGGCTATTTATAATTTTTTTAACTCGCAACAAACAGGAAATACGTTGCTTAATGAACAGTGTTTTAACTGTGACATTTGTGTTAACATTGCAGCATGCACTATAGTGTCAGCATTGAGGTGTATTGCACTACCAAGGGTTACATTGCATTTAAATATAATTTTACTTACAAGCATTTTTTTTCCCTAGTTGTTGAAAGGAAACACCTAATCACATTGTTCTGGATGCCCAGGTCAATCATTTGCTTACCCTTAAGGTAACATGCAGTTTTGTGATTACTATTTGTATGGTCAAGAGTAAGTCTTTTGTCTTTTGCCTTAGTTTTGCCACATGTTAAGATAAAGGAAATATAATATTGTTTATTGAAGAAACAATTGAACGTTGGGGTATGATATTTTGAGATATTTTGAGATATTACCAATCCCATGCTGAAGCAAATTGTTTTTTGCTTATGCAGTAATTTGGCCTGGACTTTGCCATGTGCCTGAATTGTGCATAATATTTACCTGCAGTGAAACATCGCCTGAACCTGCTCTTGCGTATATCAGGTTGTGCGACATGTCGCCCTCTCTGTTGGTTAACGGTATACTTTCCTTCCTCATTTTGCCTCAAAGGTTCAGAATGACTTATAGCTTGGTCTACATGCTGATGAAAAGAATACTCTGAAAACAGGGTTTAGACTGGCCACTGTAAACTCTGTGAGGTCAGACAACCTGCACCACTGAGGAGACCTGCACGTCTTGCAGTAACCTGTAACCCCTTTGTTTCCGCCGCTAGTTGTTGGAGGACTTTGGATCTGGCCCCGGCATGACTTGACTTTACTGTGAAGCCCTAGCTGAAGGGCAGGGTGCTACAGCCTTCATTACGAGTGATCAGTAAGATTTTTAGCCAGTCAGCACTTGCCTTTTAATGAGTTTGAGGCTTTTGATGTTTTTTCCATGGACACCAGAGAAATTCACCATTTAGTCACAGCCAGCTTTCATGTATACAAAATTAGCTGTGCAGATACAGAAGATGGAGTTTGTGCTAATCCAACTGAAAATGCCGGTAGAAAGGATTTGGTGGTGTTACAGGAGAGCAGTAGATGGTATTTGGGCTTCAAGGGCAATATATAATATCAGTTACCTGTTACATACTGTCTGATATAAAAGGACATGCATGTTGACTACTTAAACAAGTAAATCATCAGAATTGGGCAAATAATTGTTATTAAGATGGTCCACAATGAATTTCATTATGAAGCACTATGGTTTGTCTGGACTGGAAACACATTTGAACGTACTGGAAGTACTGGAACACTTTGCACATTTTTGCTGGCTTCATGAAACGACTTGGGTTTTCATTTGAGCAATATTCAGATTTTATATTTCATTTCTAGGAATGTAAAAGGTTGCAGTAGTGCAGTGTCCCTGTGTCACTCATGTCTAATAGCCACAGTGTTTTGTGTTCTCCTATTTTGTCATTTTTCAACGTATATCACGCATTTTTTTGTCATATTGTGCCCTATTAAAAAATCATTTTCTAGGGCTGCGTCGGTACTGTGATAAATGAACTTAGAGTGCGAGACGAAATCAAAACAATGTCATAAGGCATGCGTTTTATGCAGTGTAGCACAGTGAATTTTGTTGTATACACAATGTCTTGTGTGTCAAGGCATCACATGTTCATTCTGTGTCTGTTCATAATTAAATTCGATCCCAAAAGGAGTTAATTCCACAGTGATTTGTCTTTCACATTGAGGCACTACAAGCAAAATTAAAATAGCATTGAGGTTTTTTTTAGTTGAGGCAACCAGTGGATATTTACTTTGCTAGATTTTGGTCAGAATTGAACAAATTAGTGATTAAAGTGCAGGAAGTCACGTAGAGTTGTGTGTGTGGAAGCAAGACAACAATTATGGAATACCAACATGGAGCATCGGCAGAATGGGTATCAGGCCTCCTCACCCTACATCAATACCTAATTTTACCAGCACGGTTGTTCTGCTCGGGTTTCTGCACGCTCTTGTGCTTAGCGCATGTGTTCACACACCTTGTTTTTTTCCTGTGGGTGTAAGCATGTCTCGCTACCACCCGGCCGCATCTCTACGAGCTGCTTCCTGTTTGGGAGAGTGTGCTGAACGAAGAGAGAGGGAGGGGAGCTTCCTATCTCACAGCTTCACAGCAGTGCAGCCAATCACCCACTGAGATCCAGGGAGAACTGTGCACTATCGGGAGATCCACTCCACTGTCTGACTGTTACGCCTGCAGGATATTTGTCCACAGTGAAAGGAGACAACGTTGTCCAGAACCCTGGTGCTTCATAAAACAACATAAAGCTACATAACCGATAAACAAAGCGCTAAGGACTAAAGCAAGTTGTCTTTACCACATAAAGTGCATCGTGTGCAAACAGTGCAAGACAAGACGACACAGGACAGTGTAGGACAAATACACAAAACACAAAATAGCACCACCAGTAAACCTACTGTGTATTATACAGTGCAGTGTGCAAAAGAGAACTGGATACAGGAGTGTACTTGTAAATAAACACAAAATGTAACAACAACAGGTTGTTTAAGGATTTAAAATTATTCACCCTACACACACATCTGGTATGTCACCGTTGTGTCACCTGCAGACTTCTGTATGCTCTCTGTGGCTTTTCTCTGCTGTGCTTTTGTCACTTTTTGCTATTTCTCATTTCAAACCAGTGACACATGTCATATAGGTCACCTCGCTGGTGGCTGAGTGTGTAGGAGGTGTGTGATGTATCTTGAGACTTTTAGGGCACAACTTTGTCAGTGGTTCATAAAGGCCGCAATGACTGGCAATGGCAATTTGCACAGTCGAAGAGAAGAGTCGTTCAACAGGGTAAAAAAACGCACGTGCAAAGACGACGCTACAAAACCACACCCTGAATAAAAATACCTTCCTCAAGTGCTTACAGGTGTTCAGCAAACTACGATGGAAAACACAAGACACATAAACAGATTAGGTGGAATGAAGTCCCGATGAAGTAGGGCACGTTTTGGCACATACACACTTTATTATAAAAAGACCCACATAAAGAGACCATTGTGGACTAAACATTATGGCCATTGTCTAGGATTTGTTGCTTTACAGCCACTATTTAATGTGCATCCGGATATTTTCTCCTCCAGCATTCACATTATTCTTTTAGGGATGCTTTGCTTTGTGACGTGCTGCCGGAAGACCTAGTTTGAAGTGGGGGAACATGCCGTCCTCTTTTCTCTTACTGCAGCCCACTTTCCTCCAAGCAAAGTGTATTCAGGGCCGCTCCTGACTTCTTGGGAACAAAGATGGCTTGTCTGATCTACAGCATAGGTGCACAAGATGCAAAGCACCATCCAGGTCCATGTACAGTAAGCATACAGTATAACACTCCAATAAAATGATGTGACTCGATGCATTTCTTCCAGAGGATGGATTTATATCATTCTAAATGAATGCAATCCTTTTATTACATGCTCGAGTAAAAGTGAGGATCTGTGTACACAAAACAATGGTAAGAGACCCATTCTGCCGATGCTCCATGTTATCTGAAGCTGAAGCGTTGAACAAATTGTTAACATAGTGAAGTTTTCTGTTAGACGATAAATTTTTTCAGTCGAGTGTCAGCACTTTCAGAAGTTCCTGTTATCATTTACATTTTATGAGTTGTACATAGTCGTTCCTCAGCAGCTTCTCTTTTTTTCCCCTCTCTACGAATGGAGAACATTTTTTTTTTTACTGTTTTTCTTTGTGTTACTGAAAAACCAGAAAGCACATCTCCTTTGTGGCTCGAGTCGAAGTCATTCTGTAACTTTCAAAATAATTATGAATCTTTACAAATTGTTCTGATTCACTGTGGAATAATATTAAAAATCCGAGCATATAATTTAAATGTAAAGTTTGTTTCGCCTGTTTCGTTATCTGTATAATATGGGGGCTAAGCACCAAAGGTCTGGAAGCACCCTGTTATTCAACGTTTTCCTTTTATTCTTTTCTGGCTTGTGTCTCTACAGCAGCCCAAAGCACTGTTTGGTAGAGGTTTGACACGCACATAGGGGAGTGTCAAAGGAATCTTTTTACCAGATTTGAGAAAAGTGCTGCCAGCGCTCTAGCGCTACCATCAGATTTTTTTTTAAACTTGCGTCCAAAATTTATAGACATCACTGGATTCCCTGGGTTGAGAAGAGTACAATGCACCTTATAGCATCAGATTTTGCCGGCTCAATATTATGGCATAGATTTTATGTCAGAATTGCTTTTATGGTTCCTAGTACCAGTGGTCACCTATTTTTAATGATTTTTTATTATTTTTTTTAAACCACCTCTCTTTTCATCCTTACATTTGTTCATCTAGACCTGCTGCATGCAGCTTTAAATAATAGTTTCTTTTTTTATTATTATTTAAGCAGCCACAGTTAAAGAGATCTAGGAATGATGAGCATTCTTTCTACATACTTGTGAATTTTTTCTGTTGTCATTTATAATTGTTGTAAAGTCTCAGAGTTTGTCTCGCATCATAACTCATTGTACATATCAGTAATACTTTGTAGTTAATTGGTAGTTCTCTTTGTATTTGGATGATTTGTCAATTCTTTTCATGCCTTTTTCTAGTCAAGGGTTCCTTTTGAGTTTGATTTTGTTGCTCCACTGTATCAGTGCTGTTAATCTAAAGTTCATATCTGTTACACACGCAAGAGTCTTATCATGCCGCCGGAAGCAGACATACTAAAGACTTAAAAAGTCCTCTGAAATCGCTCAGAGTAAAATCAAACGTGTTTGAGGTGCTAGAACTTGTTTGCTTTTCTAAACATCATAAACTATCTGAAAGAATCCTATTATTAGTTATACATATGTTATCATATATCATATTAAAGATTTCAGGGTGTTGTGGTAGAAAAGCAGACAGTTACCTAGTTCTAGACTAGACTGTGGACAAAAGGTTGTGGTTCTGACCATTTTTGTCTGTGTTTTGTAACATCTCACTCCACGTTCAGTCGCTATTTGCTGTTATAATAACCTCCACTCTCCTGAGAAGATGTTTCACTTGGTTTTGGCGTGTGCTTGTAGAGATTTGTGCTCATTCAGCTGCAAGGGTGTTAGTAAAGTCAGGTACTGATGTAGGATGAGAAGGCCTGGGGGTTAGTCAGTGTTACAATTCATCCCAAAGTTGTTTAATAGAGTTGAAGTCAGATCTCTGTAGCAGGCCACTGAAGATCTTCCACTCTAATCCATGTAAACTATATGAAGCTGGCATTTGTGCACAGGGGCATTGCCATGCTGGTTTTTGGGTCTCTTACTTAAAGTAAAGAGAAAAAGTAATACTACCACAATCTATTGTGTTTCCAACTTTTTTTGTGTCCCAATTCTTTTGTCCATCTCCAAATAAAAAAAGCTTTTGCCCTTAAAACAAATCAAAAATTTGTTTCATGTCAGAGCCAGGTTTCCGTCTGTGTGACGCATTTTAGTTCCTGTTCACGCATACGATTGTTTACAGTGCTGGTTTTGTTTTTGTTTTCTGTAGTACATAACGAGCTCTTGCAAATGTTCACTGTGGTTGGAATAAAGAAGTAATCGTTTTTTTCATATACCTCTTTAGATTCAAGTCACAAATAGGCTGGTTTTCTCCTGAAAGTCAGAACAAAGCTGAGCATCATGAAATCCACCACAATGAGTCAACTTGTAAGCTGACAAAAAGTCACATAGAGGTTAAAGGTTCTAGAAATAAAATGTCAGCCTGAAATATAGTCTTTTAGATGCTGTGCAAGTAGAGAAAGATAATGTTTTTTTGTTGAAAGGCTGACCAATGGCTTTTCAAATGTGCTATGTTTAAAAATAAATATATAAAGATTTTCTTTTTTTCCCTTAGCTAACTAGCATGACCTATTTAATTACGCTACCAAAACATGAGATTTGTGAGCAAGTGTGTGTCTGGTGAGATTTTGTGATTTGTCCCCATGTAGGTTTTGAACACAAACGTAAATTTCAGTAGATTGTGAGTCTTCGCGAAGGTGCCTGTGGATCGTAGAGTTGCACGTTGCAGAGCGCAATTCAGACAAGGCGTAAAGTGAAAGCCCGTGATGACTCATCACATCTAGGTGTTTTGAATCCTGGAAACCATCTGACTTTCATCCTCATTCAAAACTCTCCCCATCCTCTCTGCTCCATCTGTGTCTGGACGCCATCGGCTCGTTAGCACAAGCGGCGCTCTTGTTCTCGGTAGGGCGATTAGCGGTTTAGTTCCGATCTTACAACACAGCTTGCTCCTCTGCCACACACACACTCCCAGCATTCCTCTGTCTCTTCAAGCCATGAGCTACCATAATGCTCAGCCATTAAACACCCAGCCCCCCCCCCCACGTCATCATCTCATGGTTTGACTTTTCCTGTAAAGCCAGATGGGTTTATTTCCCAGCTTATGAACCCTGTGCCTTAATGAATTCCAATGTGTCCTTGCAGTGTCTCATTCATGAACCAGTCACCATTTGTTCCCCATGTGGCCTGTAGCAGTTTCAGTTTATTCAGCAAATTCAGCAGTCCGGTGTCAGTTTGTTTTTGTGTGTGTGTGTGTGTGTGTGTGTGTGTGTGTGTGTGTGTGTGTGTGTGTGTGTGTGTGTGTGTGTGTGCTCGCTCTCTAATGCACCTTCAACTGGTGTAGATTGTGTTTCAGCTTTTGATGTTCAAAGTCACAGGCCTTGCTGGACGCTATATTTAACCTGTTACACTCGGAGCAGTGCGTGTTTATGAAGAGCAGATGCCTGCACAGCTCCAGCATTAAAGCCCTGACAAGAGATGCCATGACCAGCCGATTTGACGTCAACTCAGATCCGTTTACTGTTTCCTGTGTCTAACTGGTCTTGCTGAAACAACGTCATTTTCTCAGAGCCAAGCCATAGCATTGATTTATGACACACAAGAGTCTTGTTTTTATGACACACGGATACAGCATGATGATTAGTGCTCATGGTGTCAGCAGGCGATCTGTCTCTCTTCTTAAAGTGGTTGGAGCATTAGCTTTCCCTATCTGTACAAACCGGACTCAACACACTCGTACTCACTTTGCATACCCATGATTCAGTACCACTCGCACTAAATCATTACCACAAAGTGTTTGCATGCCGTTTTTGCACATCTACCGCTATTGCTGCTATTTGTTCTTTTGCGCAATATTCTGTTCACATTTTTGCTACGGTTCACTTTATCTCGTTACCACAGGTTTACTGGCGGAGCTGTTTTGTGTATTGTGTATTGTCTTGCACTGTCCTGTATTGTCTTGCACTGTCTTGTGTTGTCTTTTTGCACTGTTTGCACCAGGTTGCACACATGCACTTTATGTGGCAAGGATTTTTCTTACTAGTCCTTGGCCCTGTGTTTTCTGTTTCTGTGATTGTTGTTTTATGTAGCATCAGTGTTCTGGAGGAACGTTGTTTCATTTCACTGTGTACTGTGTCAGCTATATATGGTTGAAATGACAATAAAAGCTTCTTGACTTGAATCCTTTTTTTTTTTTTTTTTTAAGAAACCGTGTCATGTTTTGGGGACTGATATTACACCGAATGTGTGTGGAAATACGGCACAGAACCTGGTGCACATCACAATGCTTTGTATTTAATGAGATCAGAAAAAGATCTTTACACTTGTATGCTTAAGAGATCAAGGATGTCTTGCACTGAAAATGTGTAATCGCTTTAAGATTGTACAAATGTATAGCATTAGTAAGTACTTAATTGTTTTACATTTGCACATGCATGATGCAAGATCTAAGGTTCAACCTCCATGCAAGGCTGTTTTTACCATTTCAGCTTTTAAGGGTTTATACGTGAAAAAGTAAACCTTTTTTTAATGCGAATTAAATCAAAGTTTTTTGGGTATTTACACCCAGGAGTTGAATCTGACAGCATCTTGATTTATTGGCATGGCTGAAGAACAGTCTGCTTTTTTTATTTGTCAATTGAAATGTTTTTTTTTTTTGATGATGATACTACATGTTTATAACCTTAGAGTGATCACATTTACTTCTGCATTCAGAGGTTAAAGATTCAGAGGATTTGACACGTGTTTTTGCACTGCAAAAAAAGTAAGGTGGACATGAGTCATTGGTGCGGGAATTGAGTCTTTGGGTTCACTGGAGCCCTTTAAATGTTAACCTCCTCTGGGTTCATAAAAGGCTCTTCAAAATCCCAGCAAAACACACCAAATAAAAGATTGTTACTGATTAAAAAATAGCTGTTTTTATTCTTAATTTTCTTTTTTGAGTTTGACCTTGATCACATGTCTAACAGTAATATGAGAAAAGACTTTTCAATGTGAACAAGCAGCTTTACTGTCTATACACTCAGATTGTTTTTTGATCAATAATGTAGCTAAATTTCATCTTGGACTTCGCGGAACATTGTAAACAATGTAACTATCAAATTAAATATACTTAAGTTTCCAACATGATAACAGATGTTCACACATCCAGAATCATGTAGCACAAATAATGCAACGCCGATGCAAAAACAAACAAACCACATTTTCATCTTCTGCATTTGTTTTTATATTTTGTAAATAAAACACATCTTAAACATAGAATCTTCTACTGTGCAAATGGTCTGAGTATTATGGTTTGTTCTTTCTTTTTAGTGGTGTAATATATTGATGTAATGTAGTAGTATAGGGGAATTTTGTGTGGTATAGTGTGCTGTAACGTCTTGTTTTGCAGTATGATATAGTGCATTATAGGACACTATATCGGTGTATCTAATTGTATATCTGTAGTATAGTGTAATGTATGTGTGTGTGTGTGTGTGTGTGTGTGTGTGTGTGTGTGTGTGTGTGTGTGTTTATAATTGTATTTTGTGATACGGTTTAGTACAATATAGTTTAGTGTAATGTCTTGTATGTTGTAGTGTAGTATATCCACATTTACAAATGTAGGACAGCATAAGAATTATGTGCGTTTCCATGTAAAACAACAAAAAAAAGAGAAGTTTGAATCAATGAACATGCTCACCAGTAAAATAATGACCGCATGAAACAAAAAGCAGCTCTTTTTCTATTTCCTTGATTGTGAGTTTGTGCCTATTTGTGCCAGGGCTGGCACATTCGATAAAATACTAATTGAATAAACAGATAATGGAAGGAAACTTCATAAATACATGAGGGGGCATCAGGAGGAATTAGGATAAGGAGGAAAAATGATTAGAAAAGAAGCCTGTAAAAATAAACTGTTTTTGTTGCGTGTTTTCTAAAAACTCATCTCAAAGTGCCACATTGCCATGTAACTTTCTGCCAGGCACTTTTATTTTTTTTAGTGATACTTGCCCCATTTTGGTCCTAAGGTTGTGAGTAACTTGAGGTTGCTGACAGGTTATAGCAGGCTAGTAGACTCCTGAAAAGCGTCTTTATGTAATACATGAGACAGGAATGTGAGAAAGCTACACAACAGTCTAAATAATGATTTAATATATCTTATTTATTTTCTTTGCATCAGTTTTTGCTGTTCCTTAAACAGCGTCCTTTCCATAATATGTATTCTGATATTCCCCCTTTAGTATCTTGTCTGTATTGAGTGTAAAATGAACTGTTCTCTACTCTCACCACTACATCGAATTTCTGAATAGCACTATACAAATCACTGAATAATACATAGAATTTGATGAATAACATGGCTAAAGAACTGAGTTTAATGGAGGGGTTAATGCCCATTTTATGAGCCATCACTAAGGAGTTGTGGAGGGGTTATTGAACGTGTCTGAGGGGTGGAGAGACCAGCACATACATTCATATTGTTCTAATTGACCTTTTCCTCTCTTTCTTGATTTGAAGCTCTTCCGAGAAGTGAGAATAATGAAGATTCTGAACCATCCAAATATTGGTGAGTTTCTGATAAAATCTCATTTCTCACACATTTATACACCATGTACCTATGATGATATAGTTTGTTATACAGTGTAAATATTGATTTGCTGCTATGTAACGATAATTATAAATTATATTTTATATATATATATATATATATATATATATATATATATATAAATTATAAATAACTTTCAGAGTAGGCTTTCATCTCTATCATGACTTTATAGGGTTTCCCTAGTTTAAGTGTTACTGTGTGTATGGGAATCTCTGCCATGCCTACCAGTTTTTAATGCATTTCTATATGCAGTATGTTCTGGCTATGTGAGTTTGGTCAGCTCAGATAGAACACCATGAATGAGTAAGAGACCATGTGTTTAAGACAGTTTACTTCACAGTGTAAGGAGGAGGAGGAAAACTAATTAATAATAACTTCATCCCACACACACTCATTCTTTTTTCTCTCTCGCTACAATCAACAACTTAAGTAAATTCTTGCTCTACAGCAAAATCATTTCCTACACTGATTACAAACAGAAGAAGAAACAGAATCCTCAGGGAGTTTTTCGCTCAAGTTAAAGTAAAGAAGGTTGGGCTCTAAAATCTGAAAACTTGAGTAAAAAATAGACATTACTACTACTAGTTTTAGTTTTTTTTAGTTCCACGCTAGTAACCTTACATCATATTTATATTAATACAAAGGAATTTCAAATGTTGTTACCTAATGAATGTATCCAGACTGAACAACCATCATATAGAACACAAGCAGAGAAAAGATGATGATCAGGTGATCAGGAATGTTTTGGTTCTCAGTCATGTTTACATCACTGACTCTCTGTCTCATTCACAATAACCCTATACTTCTCTTGCCTTGTGTCCTGCTCATTGTTAGCTTCTGATTGTTGTACTGATATTTGTGTAATTATTTTTTCCCCCCAATCAATTTGAAAGATTTCAAACTAACCTCTTTCATATTGTCATTATGGGGTATTGTTTGTTTGTTTTGGAATAAGACTGTAACATGGCCAAATGTGAAAAAAGTGAAGCACTGTGAATACATTCCAGATGCACTGTACATTTTTGCATATTTGTGTGCGCATACAATTTTTATGCATAAGTAAAAGAATTTCATCCGTAAGCATGCATATGCACTATTCCCTGAGAGAACAAATTCTGCACACATATTAGACCAGTGAGTGTTTGACTTTTGGTCATAACACCACAGTTGAACAGACAGATGTCCTTGCAAACATGAAGTCAGATTAAGCCTTCTGAAGGTAAAAGGATTAAGCATGTACTCAGTGGTTTTCACTAATTAGTGCATTATGTGTAATTAGGTCAGTAATTGCAGAATTAGATGAAATAGCGTGTTTTAGAAAACACACAAAAAAACACGTGTCCTTATAAAAACATGCATCACCTACAGGGGACCACATAAACAACTCATATTACACTGTTTCGAATGAGTAATTATTTGCTTTTATGGAAACTAAAAAGATAGGGGTGAAGCGGTCACTTGATTGAGGCTTTTGTAATAATTTATCTTTTTTACCTAAATTTTATGTCGACCAAGCAAAAAAACCTACTTGGGTTTTTTAGTTGGACTACAGTGTTTGAACTCGTAACTCTGTCTGAGCGTTCTAAGAATCTGGAAGGATCAAAAGTACAGATATTATCATGACATCACTCTGATTGCACACATTGTCATCTGCAGCCTTCTGCTATGGACTGAGCACACGCGCGCGCACACACACACACACACACACACACACACACACAAAAACAAAATGAGTATCACTGAATCTGGCCTGGGGAAGTGTCGTCTTTGGCATCAGTGGGGTTATTGTGTTTGGTCACATGTTTTCTCCTTCCACAGCAATGACCTACTTTTCTTTGGTGGAACAAAAAAGCAAACTGCACTGGCAACATTTCGTTGTTGGCATTGCATTAACAAAGGAGAACAGGAAGTGGTTAAGGGTGCAAGATATGTCAAGTGTAGGTGGCAGTATAGCTGCACAGTCATGATCTGATTTTATAAAGGTTTGGGTTGAATACGTTATGGTGGAATAAATATAGTGTGTTGGGCGCATACCAAAGAGCTTCCTTTCTCTTTTTCAATCAGTAAATTACAATATTTATACAGGATTTATCTATTAATGATTATACATAAGTCAAGGGTTTATAAAAGAATGGGGGGAAAAATATCAAGTCTTGCGATTGGTGGTCAATAATCGCAACAAGGTGGCGTCAGTCCCCTTCATTTCATTATTTCCCTCCAAAAGCACATCCCATAGTTTAGGAATGTTCATGAATTTGGATTCTGATATAAATTCTGTTATAACAGTGATAAATAATTAAGTCACAAGACATTTGTTTTAATCATCATACATATCATCATACATACACAGCAAGTTTACAGCTTTACTAATAACAAAGAACTCACCATGGAGATTGACTATTGTCTCTAGACTGCTATGTAATGAACCTGTAGACCTAACAAATCTGTACTTAACGATTCTTTTGGGTTTTTATGTCTGTTTTGTCTCCTTCTCTTTTCTCCATCCTTTAGTTAAGTTGTTTGAGGTCATAGAAACAGAGAAAACCCTTTATCTGGTGATGGAGTATGCCAGTGGAGGTGAGAACAAGTAATATTTTGTTACTAGTTTAATTCTTTATTGTAATCTCATTGTCCTCTGTTATCGGGATTGCACTGTTGAACGAATAAGTGCTGTGTAATGTGGTGTATGTTTTCCTTTGCAGGGGAGGTGTTTGACTACCTCGTAGCTCATGGCCGGATGAAGGAGAAGGAGGCCAGGGCTAAATTTAGACAGGTATAGTACTGCAGTGTGCTCGAAACAGTATAAAACCTCCATTTTCAAAGGTGTCATGGCATCCTGTAAATTATAGCCAATATTGCTGTAGTGAAATATGGTGCCAGTTATGATGGAATTGCAATCAGCTGGTCTCATAACCCCATGTGGTGGGCTAGAGCACGGGTTTTTAAATATCTAGGGTCTCCTTCTCCATATCCTCCTCCTCTCTACGCTCAGTGTGTTTGTGCTGCAGCTGCTAGGAGACTGGCCTATCTGGGTCAGGATGTAGCACTCGGCACATTACAGCACCACATGGATTTGTCCGGATCCTTTGCCAGTCAGATAAGATGGAAAACATGGTACCAAGCTGAAGAGTTGCCTGTTTTTAAGACCGCAATCCATGTCAAATATGCACTTTATGTGTTCCATTTACTGTGGCACAAATTGGATAGAAGATTAACATGTATTCTCTGGAATTCAAAATATTTATATAAACAAGAATAATAATAATTGACTTTGTTGCTTCTTCTTTGATATATTAGTGTTTCTGTTTCTGGTTTTCTCCTATCTTTTATTTTAGTACAATATTTTTGACTAAGAACTAAGAATAAAACATTATCTGAAATTATTTAAATATGTGATTCTGCATCCTCCTTTTTGAATCAGAAGGTAAATAACAAAACAACAAAATGATCAAACCAGTGAGCTTTCGTCTCCTCGTTCACTGCAGACCATATTGTGGCAGCCAGACACATGTCCCACTTTTAATCAATGCGATTCTGGGAAAACGCGGCCAAAGCTGTCGATGTGACTAATTTGACTTTCACACACACCACTCCACATCATGGGTCATTCGATTTGTCCTAGTGTGCTCCACCTTGATTGAAAAACATGTTTGTTTTTGTTTTTTTCTTTCCTTCTCTCCTTTAGATCGTATCAGCTGTACAGTACTGCCATCAAAAACACATTGTGCACAGAGACCTCAAGGTAAGAGCAGAACACTGGTGCTGTGTGTAGACTAGTGGAGCTTCACCGTCTCTGTTAGGCCAGACTCTACCCACAGGCTACTTACTGTACCAGTGACCCCCCCCCCCCTCCCCCTCAAAAGGCAGCTAAATGTTCAAATGGCAATTAAATGATGTGAATATTCCTGCTTAAAATTTCTTATGGCTTTTTAATTATAGTTTTTTTATTATTATTATTATTATCTATAATCAACATCCTTTTGTCAGTTTGTAGCTTCCAGCACACAGAATGATATGTAAATGTTAAATCAAGTGAATTCAGTTTGCCACTGACATTCGTTGCCACTGACAACACAGTTACCAAAAAGTGAACAGTCACAAAAAAATTTAATTAGTGCATTTGTTTTTTCAGCATGGGATTGTGGGGTTGGTTGTCCATTTTACTATTTATAGCATTTTCTTGTGGAAAAGAAACCTTTACTGTTCACTAAAAAGAACTCAACATACAGCTATTATTGTCAAAATAACTGGCAACAAAAGTAAGCACACCCTAACACAAAATATTGACACTTTGGAAACAGTTTTGACATGTTCACTTAGGATGTACTCACTTTTGTTGCCAGTTATTTTTCGCAATAATGGGCAAAAAATCAGTCTTGTTGGAATAAATGGTGGACAGTGCATGCACTACAGACTTCAGTGGGGTAGTTGCTAAAACATGGAGGAATCGTGAGTGCTTGGTTGCCCATTTCACCTTCAAGTCTCTGTGCTCTTTTACTCTGCATCTTAAATGATGCATGAGATCTTAAAACCATTTCAGGAGCATGGAGAAAGCCTCATTTGTTGACATCTATTCTCTCTTTATTTTGCCTTTTTTTTGCCCTGTGGATGCTCTGGCAAATGATGCATATATAATAATGTCCTGCTTCCTATTTTTTTGCAATGTTCGTATTTGTTCTTCGTTGTAAAATTTTTGGAAATAACATTTCTGATTAATTGAAATCTGCTGTGCTCGGTGTTTGTTGGACCATGCCTTGCTCATCATCTTTGTTTACTCTCCCACTCTTAGGCAGAGAATCTGCTGCTAGATGCAGATATGAACATTAAAATAGCAGACTTTGGCTTCAGTAACGAGTTCACGATGGGCAACAAGCTGGACACGTTCTGCGGCAGCCCGCCATATGCCGCTCCGAGCTCTTTCAGGGAAAGAAGTACGATGGACCAGAGGTGGATGTCTGGAGTCTCGGAGTCATTCTTTACACGCTAGTCAGTGGTTCACTGCCTTTTGATGGCCAGAATTTGAAGGTTAGTATGTCGGCCTAATAAGTTACCTAGGAATATATAGGCTTGTATACCTACTCGCAGCAACTCAAACTTCACATATTATAGTGTTGCAGTTACAGCTGGAGGTGTTCTGGACTATATCTGTCAGCTTTGCACATCTGGATTTTGATATTTTGCCAATAATTCGTGTCAAAATTGGTTTATATAGTAGTTTTGCCAGGACATTTAACCATACAAACGCATTCAGCTTGTTGTTGAACTGACATAACGTCGAATAAGGTTTGTTAACTTAACAATGTTCCACCATTCTCATCAACAAAAGTGATTTGTTAAACTGACTACAAGCAACATTCCTTGTTTGAATTCATAATAGAAATACGATTAAGCAATATTACTACAGATTGTCTAATGATTATTTAAGAGTACACAGAGACTGCATCTCATGTATGCACATTGTAAATCAGCTGTAGACTGTAGAGATGTTTGTTCTCAGTGACCAGCTAAAACTTGTTCAGATTGTCAATGCCACTTCCTCAGCTAGTTGTTTAAAGTTCCCGTTTCCTGTGTCTGTATTGTGCTGATTGATGCAGGAGCTGCGGGAACGAGTACTAAGGGGGAAGTATCGCATTCCCTTCTACATGTCGACAGACTGCGAAAACCTTCTCAAGCGCTTCCTGGTGCTCAATCCTATCAAGCGGGGTACACTTCAGGTGAGAGAAAACAGGAACATGTAATGTGGAAAAAGGGCTTGATTAACGTTATCCTCTTAATCCAAACCCCATAAAAAAGGCCCCTTGACCTTCACACCACAGTATAAAAGCCAGTGGGAGCTTGCTCATAATAAGTGCTCCAAATCAAATTTGCGTCTAGATTGACCCATCCGGATCGAGGTTCCGATTCAAAGGAACGTGCAGTGTTACAAAAACCTATTCAGCTGACACTGCTGTGGTCTCTAGTGCAGTAGGCAAGCTCAATACAGAACTGCTATACTACATTATACCAAACGTTGTCGTCTTAAGTTCTGAATAATTTAGGATTTCCCACTTACCATCACTCAACTCTGCAAGGGTCTAATGCTTTAAGCTTTTCACCAACACTAAAGCTTAGCTACAGGGTTTTTGTCCAATTGACCAGCACCTATATTAAATATTGCATGGCCTATGAAGGATATGAGATATACAGTAACACACTGTAGAAATGAGCTATATAAAGGTATGTAGTCAGCAGTTTATTTTATACAGCTTTTTCTTCTAATTCTTGGAATTTTATTCTTTGCAATCAAATAGTTAAGAGTACTGTGCTTTGCACTCACAGCACTCACAGCACAGCTGATTGTACTGCATAATATCTAAGCCATGTTGTTGGCAAAATAGATCTGAAAGAATAAATGAAAAGAAAAAAAATATGCAAAATACACCTGTCTTTTCCAGGCACATGTGGACATTGGACACATATAGTCTTTGGATGAGGTAGCATAGAATTTTTCCTTTACTTGAACTGGGAGACCCAAAGCTGTTCCAGCATTTCAATGCTTCTGGACACAAAGCAGCCTAAATAAAGATAAGACGCTTTACATGGATTGAATTGGAGATCTCGAGTGGCCTGCTGTAGAGCTTTGATTTCAACCCTATTAAACACCTTTGTTATGAACTAGAATGCAGACCTCACTTAAGCACACTCCAAAAATCTACTGGAGCATCTTCCCACAAGAGTGGGGGTTATTATAACAGCAAAAAGGGATTAAATGTGTATTGGAATGTTTAATAAACTCGTACAAATCTTGTCATGTGCTCACAAATATTTCTCCACGTAGTGTATATATTCTACATATTCGTATGCCGTAAGATTTAAATAATTTCCTGTCAAGTTTATTTGTTCTTTTTTCAAACGTCCTATTTTCTGAATCATTTCAATTTCCTATCACATAACCTCAAAAGCTGCATATGAACGGTCATACAACTCTGTCCTTCTGCTTCAGCAAATCATGAAGGACCGATGGATCAATGCTGGCTTTGAGGAGGAAGAACTCAAGCCTTTTGTGGAGCCAGAGCTCGACATCTCAGACCACAAAAGAATAGGTACAACACCAGACACCAGGTTTTGTGATCGCATTAGTGTTGTAAACAGAGAAGTGGAAGTCATACTGTGTCTGATCTGTAAAGTTAGTTCTCTTTTTGTAGAAGAATGGTGGTGTTTTATGCACTGGAAAGTGTGCTGTAGGTTATCTGAATTGAGAATATGCCTTAAAAAACAGGCTTTTAAACACGTTAATAAAAATAATGGCAATTATTTTAGGCCGTTGGGAAAACAGGAGGATTTAAGAGTGTATTTAGGTTTGCAGTTCAGGCAAGAAAGTGCTGTGTCAAATAAACCGCAATCTGTTTCTGTTTGTATGTGTCTGTGTGCTTGCGTCATGTCTGTATTTTGCCTTAGTCTAAATCAAAGCGTTAGCCTGGAATGATTTCCTCAGCATGAGGCTGATGGCGTTTAATGTGCCTCTGAGGCTCAGTGATGGAGGGGTCGATGGAGCTTAGGCAGACTCTGTACTTTCCACTGCTACTCTGGGCAGTCTGCCCTTCAAACACACCATCAATAGATCCCAATCTATCCATTTCCTAGGATTATTACATTCTAGGACCAGTGGGTCATCTCAAATAACTGTTTTCTGTTAGTTTAGAAATGAAATTCAGATAATTTGAGAAAACATGATCAAAATACCCCATATCTGTATCATGGCAAATACTGTGTCATCCATGTAACATGGTATGCTATTTCTTGCCTTATATTATAGTACTATTGATTCTGATTGTTCAAATTATGGTCAGTTTTGTAATTGTTCCAGTGGGGAAATGCTCACAAACGGTCACAAATTAAACAGGGGACACTCCACATAAAAAGATTTTAAACACTTAATTATTTTTTCTGAAGAGATGAGTGCTAGAAACTTTGTGCTGCTCAGTGGCTGATGATTTTTCTATGAAGGCATGCATCATGTTTCATTTTTGACACATATATTAAACACTGTCTTGTAGGTATTCTGCTCCACTAACCTCTGATGTTTGATGCATTTCTCTACAGATATAATGGTCGGAATGGGATACTCTCGTGAAGAAATCAATGAGTCTCTGACTAGGATGAAGTATGATGAGATCACAGCAACCTACCTGCTGTTGGGTAGAAAGCCTACAGAGGTAAGTAGATGAGCTAAGATAGGCTTAGTGCTTCCTAACTTGTATGTGTATTTGAGACAACTTTGTATAGCCATATGGTGTTTAAGACCATTGAAATGTGTTTTCAGATATGAACAGAACTAGCAGGAGTGTTGCCATTTTACAATAAGGCTTGGTGAAATACAGACCTGCTACAGGCCTGCTGCTTGATTAGCTTTTCCTCAGTTCCATATGTTAAACTGGAAATACGATATTTTGTTTGGGTTCTGTTGTTTCTAATGAAGTAACTGTATTTAATGCCATTATTACTGTATGAATGTATTTTGGGGCATTAAAATCATGTGACACATGACTTGTCGCATGGCTAGTCATGCTATCAGAAGTGGAACCAAAAGTCCAGAAAAGCATTGCTTCGCTTTGTCTCAATGCTCAGTTAATTATTTATTTACATTTAACGTGTCTAGAAGTTTGATGCTTAAAAGAACAGCTGTCTGCCTGAACAAGAAGGCACTTGTTGTTTAATGTCAATAAATAAAAGCAGTTGTTGTCTGTTTTTTGTTGTTGTTACTTGTGCTGTCTTAGCTGGATGCTGCTGATTCCAGTTCCAGCAGCAACTTGTCACTGACCAAAGTTAGGCCCAACAGTGAGCACAACAATGGCCAGTCACCTTCTCACCTCAAAGTCCAGAGGAGCGCCTCTAACCAGAAACAGCGGCGCTACAGTGACCAGGGTGAGTGCCAAGGATGTGTCTGATTAAGAATATAGCGATTGAATTTTCACTGTTAATAATTTCCCTAAGCACTGTCTCCTATTCGGTTCTGTGCCTGTCCACACAGCTGGTCCAGCCATTCCCTCTGCGGGTTACCCCAAGAGGAGCCAGACCACCGCAGCAGAAAATGAGCACAAAGAGGAAAGCAGTGCTCAGCCTCGCAAGTCCAGCTCTTCTGGGAGCCGTGGCATGGCACCCCCAAGCCCCTTGCTGGGCAATGCCAACAACCCAAACAAGGCTGACATTCCTGACCGGAAGAAAGCTTCCACTGCCCCAGGGGTAAGTTACAAACTTCTGAAATTGTATCCCTTTAATTTTATTTTCTAAGTGAATTTGAGCTTTTATGAAAAGGTTTTGCCAACTCAACTTTGACCCTTAATACTAAGAATACTAGTTGAATTTGCAGTCTCTGCATTTAAATGCTGATCTTTTCCCGCAGAGTAATTCTGTGTCGGGGGGGATGACCAGACGAAATACATATGTTTGTAGCGAACGCAACGCCGGGGACCGACACACTGTCATCCAGAATGGCAAAGAAAACAGGTGAGCTCAAATCTTTTTAAGTCGTCAGGAGCAAAGATGCCTTTTAAACATAATGGACAACAATGCACCCATCAATCACAGAGAGACAGAGCTCACTAAATATCAAAAAGTCTCCTGAGGAGAGGAAGATGGATGGGGGTGTGTCACTGGTTTTGCATTTTCTTTTAGGGCTTCTACAGTGTTTTATATTCTGTCCATTTCTTTACATTATTTGTTTATTTCTTCTCTTTTTTCTGTGTTTACATTTTTCTCCCTAAAGATATTAGTAGTTTCTTTCTATTTATATTATTCATTGAAAAGAGGTGCTTACTCTTGGCAGTGATTCTCTTTGTAGCTGTAAACTTGATTATTTATTCAGTATGAATCTATGAAGCTCACATAAGTCTAGGTTTAATAGGTTGCTTCTTACTTAGTTAAATTAAGCCAAATGAAAAAGTCCCATGCAGATGGGAAGTCATTTACCTGGAGTAAGTCGATCATTTGCAGATGCTCCTCTGTGATTTCATTTTTGGAACAGCTCTGCACTCATCAGTTGTGTAGTCCCTTACAGACAGACACGTCAGTGATTAGACGCAGATGCGGCCTCTTGAGTTGGGGAGAAAAAGCTCTTGCTTCCATATTTAGTCACCAAGCATGTGTATCCACTTTGTAGATCATACAGATGAATGTTCTGGAGGCATTTCTATCTTTTTTTGTGTGGTTATATAATTTTATTTCCATACTACCTGCATCGTATTAGCGAAAGAAAATAGAATCAGCCTGAAGAATGTTAGCCTGAAAGGGGTATTATTATGACAGCTACATAAGGGCATATATAATACATGTTTAGATTTCTAGAAATGAACGAGTGAGCATCTCTCTGCATTTTACCACGGAGCAGATTATTACATGTCCCCAGTGAACTGAATGATTTTTTTCTCCTTTTGTGCAGTATAATGAGCTGCATTCAAATCGAAGCTCTAATATTTTTTATTGCACTGTACTATTGCTAGTGATAGCTGCAAAAAAAAAAAATGTCTAGCTTATACACCAGGCAACTGCACTAGCCAGAATACATGCTGCCTCCAACACAACAAAGGAACCAGAATGCTAAAGTGTGCAGGACTTTTTTTTCTCCACTTTTTGCATTCCTCTTGCTCAATTATCCATCATTGTTGCTGATTTTGTATCAAATGCACATTGTTTTCTGCTGCTGCTTGGCCAGCCTGAGTGAAATGTCAGCGTGTGCCGCTGCGAGTCCGTCTCCATATGCTGCTGCTCTCACTGCTTCGTCTGCCTCGGTCCGTCTGAGGCACCACAAAGCCACACCAGCATCGGCTTCAGGCCACACCTTCCGCTCTACACTGCCCCCTAGTGACGGCCTCACCGAACTCTTCAGGCCCAAGTAAAGACGAGCTTGGCATCTGACTCACTAACCCGCACCATGAGTCCATCCCCTCTAATGCCCGCTGACCTCGCTACTGATTCATAACACAGTTTTACTGCTTGCCACCTGCCACTCATCCCTGTGGGGAGCCCTCCCACTTCGCCACCCACTGGTATTGACTAATCAATCAAAGTGTCTCTGAGACGGTCCTTTTCTCCTCTGTGTGTTTAAACTGTCCCGTGTGTAACCCAACTACATGTAGTGGAAGTTAATTTTGTTAATGTCGCGTAGGTAAAATTTATATTATAAGTCTAATACATAAAGCTTGACAGTGTGTGTAAACATTTAAATCAACAAATGTGTAACATGATATTAACATAGAAATCTTCCACACTTCTGATTCAGATAAGATCCGTGTGAAAAAGAGGCAAGAATGGCTTACAGTGGTTGTAGTGAATAAATGGATTAAGCGAGAGATATAAATAAGTCGAATTGTCCTGGAGAATCTCTAGTTTTATACATAATGTGGCAGGGAAATGATCTGGATGAGAGCATTTTTAATTCTGGCGTCATACCTTATTGGGTTTATCAAATTTGAAAACGTTATATATATTTTTTTCCTGATTTCCAGAGGGTTTAATCTTTCCTGTTTTAATGTTATTTTACTGGTAAAATTTTGTACATAGTAGGAAATGAAGTATCATTATTGATACTGGAGCCAGCATTGTTCTTAAAAGCTGAATCAGATTTAAATTACCCCCCTCCCTCCTTAAATCTGTTACACTGTATTTTATGGTATCTGTGTGTGTGTGTCGCACTTGTCTTGTTCAACACGGATTACTAGAAGAATGTCAGTGTCTGATCATTGTGTTACAGTTTTGGAGCTCGAATAGTGACATTGTATTGAAAGTAGTTTTTCTAGAATAATTCCCCTCATGAACTTTGACCCCATATTTCTTCTCTTTAGCACAACCACGGTCTCTTCGCAGCGAAACCCTGGAGCCTCCACTCACAGCATCAGCAGCGCCACACCACCAGACCGCCTACGTTTCCCCCGAGGCACAGCGAGCCGCAGCACCTTTCACGGCGGCCAGCTAAGAGAGCGGCGTACTGCCACATACAACGGACCTCCCGCCTCGCCCACCCTTTCTCACGATGCAACGCCGCTATCGCAGTCGCGCAGCCGTGGCTCAACCAACCTATTCACCAAGCTCACCTCCAAGCTCACACGCAGGTATGCAAAGCACAACACTTTACACCAATACATTTTTTTTTACAGGTTTATTGGCCAAGTGGGTTAGCACACACAAGGAATTTACTTCTAGCTGTATTTTCTGGACACTTTTTGAGTTGAGAGACATGGCACACAATTTGCTACTTTTTACTCAAAATACAGACCATTGGTGAACTGACAGGTAACTTTTTTTCATGAGTTGATACATTTAGTAAGCAGTGGAATAGATGGTTCTTTTTTTTTTAAACTGATGAAAGTAAATGTCAGCGACCCAATGCTGGTGATCTCACTCAACCCTAAAAATATAGCTGTTTTCTTCCCTTCTTGTGATGCTTTCTTTGTGCAAGCTCATGCAAAAACGCAAGCCACGTAGTAACGGTCTTTGTACAACAAAACTTCCTGTTTATGATATTTTCCAGATTATAAAGTGCCTATTTTTCTTAGCGGATGCTATAACTTTTCATGTGAAGCAACATGCATGTTGTCTTCTTACTTTAGCCTAATTCTAACATTTTTTCCACACTAAGTGTGCTACTTCAGCAGTTACTCTCTCAGCAGCTTGTTAGTATTTTTAATGGTAGGCTGCCCATGTGTGCTTGAATGCTTCAGTAGGTATCAAGCTTGTAAATAATAACACTGTACTGCTGGTATGCAAAAGTAACCAAAGTGTAGAGAAATCGAAACTACTTCTCACACCTCTGTGGAGACCTTCCAGTTTTGAAATATGTTAATGATGAGAAATGCAAACTTAGTGTGCTGATCACTTTCATTACAAACCTTATTATATAGGAAAAAAAGCTATTAGATTAGACACAACATGGATAGCAATATAATGGAATAGAAGCTATTAAGTAAAATACAAACTTTCTGGATTAATCACTGCTATACAATGCCTACTTTTTTTTTTTATCTTTTCTTGTCCTGACAAAGTGGTTAAACTCAATGTGAAACTAAAATCCTAAGTTTTTCTTTTAATGTTGATAAGCTTGGGAGCGCACATAAATTGGTTGAATATAAGACATTGCATTTTGATGAAAAAATACTATGACACGCAAGTAGGGCTGAAACGATTCCTAAGTAATTTGAATACGAAAAAGTATTTGCCATCGTTTAGTTAATTTAACTACACACGGAGCCTTATTACTGAGGTACCACCCGAAACTTTGGATTGCTCTGGGTTCTCATTTATAAACTTGCCGAACGCATAAAACGGGACTAGAAACAAAAATTTCTTTTTTTTTTATATTTGATTTAGAGTATTTTTGCAAGCTTGCCACATAGATTCAAGAAAAACTTAATAATCCACTCAGAATATGATTTATTTTAGTGATTGATGAATATGGCCTATTGTGCATGTTCACACTTCACAACCATTTCAGAAATTAGGAAACAATAGCCTAGAGAAAAAGACGACGCAATCAAAGCCTCAGAAGTAATAAATAAATATATATGTATGTATGTATGTGGCATGTTAAATTGTTTCTTTATTATCTGGAAAATAGTGGCACTAGTGGTCTTTTGCCTATAATGATAACCTTTTGTTTTTTCCTTCATTTCTTTCTCTTTCAGAAATTTCCTTGTCCTTCATTTCCTTCTGTCAGCATACACTGAAAAGTTATTCTGCATAATTGTTCCTTTCCTGATGTTTGCCCTTCAAACTGTAGATTATAATTGATTTCTCGTTACACTGTGTGTTTGTTTTATAGAAACATGTCATTCAGGTTTACCAAAAGGTAGGCTCCACAGTTCGGCGTGAGTGTGACCACGATTTAACATTAACAGAGTGTGAATTAATAAACAAGTGCAGAATTAATTGCCTGATACTTACTCCTTGATCCGTGTGTCTTTAATCGGAGTGCGATTGAGCATGCCTGAGATCACTGCTGTCCTGGTGGAAAGAAACTGACACACCAGAAAAATCTACTAATCACATGTGCATGCCTCTTTACAGGAAATGTGCACAAAACTTTTAAGCTTTTCTATTTGTTTGTATTTTGTACTTTATCAATGTCATATTCTTTTACAGTGGGGACTCGTTTTGATGTATTTCACACAAGTCATTTGGGACTGTGTCATGACACAAGCGTAATTTTTATTTTAAAAGCGTGGGTTGTTTTCAGTTTGGAATCATCCCAGTCAGTTTGCTTGTTATGAAACTCTAAGAAGATCAACTCCTGGTTCTATAATTCAGGCCTCCATACTGGGCGCTAAATTTGGCTGCTGACAGATGTGGCGATTGAGACCAATTTTTTCAGGAGTTCAGGTACCATTTTATTGTCAAATCTCCCTTCTGTTTTTGGCCCTGCTCTAATTATCCAGTATCCTGTCATAGTAGTAGAATCTGCTGTAGATCTTTTTTTTTTTTTTAACCCGCCCCTGTCAGTTTTTCCCCAAAACTGTCCTGGGCAAAATGTTCCTCACCAAGACCCTGCTGTAAAAGACCACAGACTCCACCCACTCTCAACATGATTCCATTTGTGTAAATCTTGTTTTCCACCTTTCATAATGCATTGATTGCACTGAGTAAATGCCAATTGTCTTTTTTTTTTTTAAACAAACAGATTCATTCTTTTTTGGACATTACATTATTATCCATCTTCAATTAGTCGGATCAAGAATAAAAATCTGTACTGCAGCCCAGCATAGTTTGCAGACTTGAACTTAAACGATGGCTTGATAGTCATATCGCGGAAGTCATTTAACAATGATTTTTAGAGACATGTTTGTAAAATCTTTATTATGGCCTGCTTGAGAGGGCTTGGAATTTAGAAATCTGTTTGAAAATATATTTAAATACAACACTTTCAGCTCAAAGTAAACAGAAGGAAGCACCACAGACAAGAACTAATTTCAAAGGGGAAATGTATCAATCAAAATCACTAAATGATCTTCATAATTATACTGAAAAGTATGGCACTCATGCATTTTAGCTGAATGCGTGATTCTGATTGGTTTTTCATTATAGAATCTGAGAGCTGATTAAAATGTAAAGTTATACACCGACCAGGCATAACATTATGACATTATAACATTATGACAGGTGAAGCGAATAACACTGATTATCTCTTCATCATGGCACCTGTTAGTGGGAGGGATGTTTTAGGCAGCTAATTAACATTTTGTCCTCAAAGTTGATGTGTTTAAAGCAGAAAAAATGAGCAAGCATAAGGATTTGAGCGAGCTTGACAAGGGCTAAATTGTGACTGCTAGACAACTGGGTCAGAGCATCTCTAAAACTGCAGCTCTTGTGGGGTGTTCCTGGTCTGCAGTGCTCAGTATCTATCAAAAGTGGTCCAATGAAGCTGTGAGCTGTGTTCCAGGCCTCTACATCTGCTTTAATACACTGTGTTTTATTCCTAATTAAACCTTGTGTCCAAAACTTTATTTTTCTCCTTCCTCTTCATATTAATTCACAAGAGGCAAGTGTACTGATTGTGAAATAAGTTGCTGGAGTTGGAGTTTTCCCTGTGCAGTTCAGAGCAAGTGCACAAATTATAAAATCTCTTAATGTTCCCTGGTTTGCCCAAAGGAGGAAATGACTGACACCATGTTTTATTTGTTTAGGTCAGGAAATTCATTCTTAGTCTACAAAAAGAACAGCTAAAGAATCTTCCTCTTGTTGTATGATCACTTTCTGCATCTGAGTGCATGAGCAATGTCTTACCGATACCTCACAGGAAATTGAATGTGAAAACAGGGCAGCTTCCCCACCCCCCTCTTATAAAACATGCCTTCTCAGATTCTCAAATTTCCCTGCTTTCTCTATAGTGCAACTGTGTGTGTGTGTGTGTGTGTGTGTGTGTGTGTGTGTGTGTGTGTGTGTGTGTGTACACAGTGGCTTGAAAGTGTGTGCCCCCTACTTTTTTTTTTTTTTTTTTTGCATGTTTGTCACACTTTAATGTTTCAGATCATCAAACTGATTTAAATATTAGTAAAAGATACACAAGTGAACACAACATGCAGTTTTTAAATGAACGTTTCGATTATTTAGGGAAAACAAAATCCAAAACTACATGGCCCTGTGTGAGAAAGTGTTTGCCCCCCTGTTAAAACTGTGGTTTATCACACCTGAATAAAATTTCTCCAGCCACACCCAGGCCTGATTACTGCCACACCGGTTCACAATCAAGAACTCTCTTAAATAGGACCTGCCTGACAAAGTGAATTAAACCAAAAGATACTCAAAAGCCAGACATCATGCCAAGATCCAAAGAAATTCAGAAACAAATGAGAGAGAAAGTAATTCAGTCTATCATCCTAGTCAAAGTCTTGACCCGAATCCTATTGAGATGCTGTGGCATGACCTTAAAAAGGCGGTTCATGCTCGAAAACCCTTCAATGTGGTTGAAATACAACAAATCTGCATAGAGAGTGCATGAGTGACCAAAATTCCTCCACAGCGCTGTAACAGAATCACTGCAAGTTATCGCAAACGCTTGATTGCATTTGTTGCTACTAAGCGTGGCCCAACCAGTTATTAGGTATAGGGGCAAACACTTTTTTACACAGGGGCATGTAGTTTTGGATTTAGTTTTCCCTCAAATCAAAACCTTCATTTAAAAACGGCGTGTTGTGTTCACTTGTGTTATCTTTTACTAATATTTAAATTAGTTTGATGATCTGAAACATTAAAGTGTGAAAAAAGTGTGAAAAAAAAGAATTTAGGAAGGGGGCAAACACTTTTTCACACCACCGTATCTATCTATCTATCTATCTATCTATCTATCTATCTATCTATCTATCTATCTATCTATCTATCTATCTATCTATCTATCTATCTATCTATCTTTTTTTTTTTTTTTTTTGGAATGTCTTCACCTCTGACCTATTTTCATTTTATGTCCTGGTAATAAAGAGCTCCAGCAGAGTTTGAGAGGAATGGCAGACATGAAGGCTCAAGGTAAAACAGGACACTCAGTTTGGTCATCTAGCATCATGCAGTGTATTCCCAGTCCCGTCAGTGTGCTTTCTGTCTACAGCTTTTGCAGAGCTGGAACTCTTCTCAAGGGGTTTGGGCCTGCGGTTTAGCAGATTCACATTGTCAACTTCTACCACTATATGAATGTAGAATCAGTGTTGGAGAAACTTAATCATGGGTGTCCAACTCTATTTCTGTTTCAGACTTCGTGACATTTTTAAAGGGCTGTAAACTATTATGCTTCGAAACACAAGTGCATCCGTTAGTTTACCGCATTTTTATTTGTTCTATATTGATATCAATTGTATAAGAAGATGACACTGTGTTTACTGTGGAAGAAATCATGCAGGCTTTATGTATGGAAAACATTGATGTTCTAAGTGTTCTACAGGTTTCCCCTTGCATTCCATCAGCTCCTTTTTTTTTGGTAATTTGGGTGATGCATTTGGACATTGTGTCCATCATAAAATGTGAACACACCCTCTCTGTTTTATTTATATTTTTAGTGCACCCTCTGTGGTTTCGTGTTTCTAACTGATGCATTAAAAACCACCACACTGTGTATAATGTGAACTTTTAATACACTATATGGACAAAAGTTTGTGGACACATGACCATAAGATTTATGTGCTTTTTGAGCATTGCGTTCCACTTTTAGTCCTCATTTGCTGTTATAATAATTTCCATCGTTCACAAGATTTTATAGTGTGGTTGTGTAGATTTGTGCTCCTTCAGTCACAAGTGTTAGTAAAATCAGGTGCTGATTTGATTTGATGTAGGGTGAGAAGGAATGGGGTGCAGTCAGTGTTCCAATTTACCCAAAAGTTGTTCAAAAGTGTTGAGATCAGAGCTCTATAGCAGGCCACTCAAGATCTACTATTCCAAATCATGTGAAGCATATCATTATGTAGTTGGATTTGTGCATTGTCATGCTAGAACAGGTATGGGTCTTCAAGTCCAAGTGAACGGAAAATTTTAATGCTAAATTAATCCAAAAGGCATCCTATACAATTGTGTGACTCGAGCTTTGTGGTAACAGTTTGGGTGTTTAATATTTAATCTTCATAAAAATATTGCTGTGCTTGGTGTTGATTGTTACTGACACTGTTACAGATATGGACATTATTGTTGGAATATAGAAGAGAGCTGTGGTATAGTTTGAAAAAATGCAACAGGTGTAAGTTCTAGGTAATCTTGCTGTGGGGTCGTTCAGTGTGGCAGCAGGCTATATTTGACTTTTGGTTTCTTTTCAGGTTTGCCGTTTGCTCTGGTTTATATGACAAGTTAGTAGAGTAAAATAATGGAGAATCATTTCTGTATTATGCTGCCACCTCTTGGACAAAACAGCATTTCATTTTAAATTTAAAATAGAGTTTTAACTCATAAGTAGCTATGCCTTCATTGTATCTATATCTTACTAATATGTGGTTTTCGAGCTTTTTCCTCTATTCAGTCTTGCAGTTAACCAGCATGTGTTTCACTAAAGTGCTGTATCATTTCTGGTCAGGTTCCTTGGGTGAGTTTACCTAACCACCGAAATCGCATAGTTGAAAAGTACCATCTGGTGAAAGTGCAGGCATATTTCTTTACGTACAATTATCTTTCAAGGTCCTTTAGTAGACTACATGGCCAGATGTTTTGCAAAAAAATAAAAGCGATTAAGAGAATCTCCAGCTCTGCCTTGAGTGACTGTTATATCCAGATCTCTGTGATGGGTATTTTTTCTGTGCCTCTCCTTTATTTCCCCCCCTCCCCCCTGAGCTGTTCTGATATTTGCATGCAAGACTGAAGTTTGTTTGCTGCATGCTGTACTCCTATGCATGAACTTATATACAGTTATGTTATACTGAGGACAGTATGTGTGATATCGCACCAATATCACTCTTTCTGCTTTGATAATTGATTATCTCATGCTCATAATTTCTTACTGAGTTTTGATACCCCCCTTCTCTCTCTTTCTGGCAGTCGGAATGTGTCCGGGGATCAGAAGGAGGATCAGAAAGACACCAAACCACGTTCCCTGCGCTTCACCTGGAGCATGAAGACCACGTCAGCCATGGAGCCGAGCGACATGATGCGCGAGATCCGAAAGGTGCTCGACGCCAACAACTGCGACTACGAGCAACGCGAACACTTCCTGCTGCTCTGCGTCCACGGTGACGGCCATGCTGAGAGCCTCGTTCAGTGGGAGATGGAGGTGTGCAAGTTGCCCCGGCTCTCTCTCAACGGCGTGCGCTTTAAGCGGATATCAGGAACATCCATCGCATTCAAGAACATAGCGTCAAAAATTGCCAACGAGCTAAAGTTGTAGGGAAAAATAAAAAAATCATCAAAATGTGAAAGTGACAAAAAAAGACTGAGGCATATAAATAATTTTTTTTTTTTTTTCTGTTGAAAAAAGTAGCAGATTCAAGGATTGTTTCAGTGAACGCTTTCCGAAATGTGTAATAAAATGTATAGAATCATGCCTTAGGTGGTATTATTATAATAATAATTATTATTATTACTATCATTGTGACTGGTGGTCTAAAACTGTATGGAAAAAGTGGTGATTGGTGGTTTTGTTTTTTTATTTATGCACTACTGCGTTAGGTGCCCGATAGGCCTATAGTTAACCCTTCATTTTAAAACATGGATGACAACGTGACAGTATTTTTCCCCTCTCTTCTGCTCTCTTTTTTTTTTTTTTTTTTTTTTTTATAAGAAGTAAAAATGGCCATGGACATTGTGTGGTGGTGTGTTAGATCAGAAAAATGATGCGCATCTCCAAAATCTCCCCCTAAAGCTGCTGCTAGCAGTGTAGACACAATTCCTCCTCCTCATACATCCAGACAGGAATTGATTTTGACGTGTTCGACTGAACTGTTCTATACGCCCAGTGATGGACAGGATCTGCTTATTTCTAGAATGTGGTGCCAGGAATCTCCTGACAGATGCAGCTTAGTGAGGTCACCACCAGGAGAGTTCAGCTACAGCACCTTAGCGAAACCTCATGTTTGTAATGCATTGTGAGTCTTTAACTATCCATTTTCCAAGAATTAAAAGACTTATTCAGAGCAGGAAGATTTTACTTTCTGGTCTGTGGGAATATTTCATTTATTTCCATATGAAGTGTTATTTTTTTCTTTTATAACACATAATGGAAGTTGTTGAAATGTTTGTATTCTGATGAGACGGAAAAAAATGGAGTCAGGCTTCACGATGTCGTCATTTTCAGGCCACGGTATTCACTCGCATCTGTGTAAAAACAAAAAATAAATGGCACTGTTTTTATTTTTTTGGAATGTAAATAGTGTACCTTAGTTTTGCAACAGCTGCATATTGATATACTTTTCCCTTTTTCTAAATCTGGCTGTGAGTTGGAAACTATTGGAAATTAATGTACTCATCACAGAATAAGGTTAATCAGTGTCTTCATTAAAACACTTAAAACTAAAATCCGATGTTTTGATTTTTTTACACCGTTAGTGTTAAATTGCTGAGGGTGCATTGTTTTGTGTGTTTTGGTTGTAAAATGCTCACCCTATCCATTGTATTAATGGTTGGCTGCAGGAGGATTGTATTTGTTTGAGGTTACAGTTTTTCTCATTTGCTTTGAAGCATTTCTCCAAATCATTTTTAATATTTGTAAACCTGTAAGTGCCAATATGGTTTCTTTTCCATACTTCAAAACCATGTAACTCATATTAAAAGAAGGCCAAACAAGTCTTTCACAAAAGAAAAGAAAGAAGCAATCTTTTAAACAGGTCTTTTTAATTATCAAATAGATTTACAGTTTAATGTCACAAAGTAGACAAACTATTAGATTTAAAAAAAAAAAAAAAAAAAAAAATTTATCTTGTCTGTGTCGGGGCTTGAACTCACAACCTTGTGGGGACCTGTCGATAGATAACCCAATGCCTTAACACATTAAGCTATCCTCTACCGTTTGTGCAACCAGTCAATAAGCCTAATGAATCAACATGGCTTCTTTTCCATACTTCAATACCATGTAACTCATTAAAAGAAGGCCAAACAAGTCTTTCAAAAAGGACAAAAAAAAAGCAATCATTTAAACAGGTATTCTTAATTATTAAATAGATTTACAGATTAATGTCACAAAGATGACAAACTATTAGATTAAAAAAAAAAAAAAAAAAAAATTACATTGTCGTGTTGGGGCTTGAACACACAACCTTATGGGGACCTGATGATAGATAAACCAATGCCTTAACACATTGAGCTATTCTCTACTGTTTGTGCAAGCAGTCAATAAGCCTAATGAATCAACATGGCTTCTTTTCCATACTTCAATACCATGTAACTCATATTAAAAGAAGGCCAAACAAGTCTTTCAAAAAGGACAAACAAAAAGCAATCTTTTAAACAGCTCTTTTTAATTATCAAATAGATTTACAGTTTAATGTCACAAAGTAGACAAACTATTATATATAAAAAAAAAAAAAAAAAACATTGTTTACATTGTCTGTGTTGGGGCTTCAATCCACAACCTTGAGGGGACCTGTTGCTAGATAAACCAATGCCTTAAGACATTGAGCTATTCTCACCCATTAGAGCATGCAGTCAATAAGCCTAATCAACCAACTTGGCTTCTTTTCCATACTTCACTACCATGTAACTACCATGTAGATTACAGCTGGGGAAGATAAGTAAAGTTCTTCTAGCCATGGAGGGAGGACAACTATCTCAATTCAAAGGAAGGAGTCTCGATGAGATCCAGATTGATCCACAAGGTAAAACAGGCCTGAGTTAATAAAGTGTTTTAAAAATCTCAAATTCCATGTTATGATTAATAGGAACACCACCATTGATTATAGATTATTTGATGGATGTTGCAGTTTAAAAAATATTTTTCCACTTATTTAGCTATAATCATTTTCTCTGTGTTTACTAAAGAGAGTACTGATGGACAGTAAAAGATCAGACTCTGAAAACAAGAAAGATAACGATGCTTCACCTCCACCCTCAAATTATGCAGGTATGTTGTCAGAAAATGCAGGGAATTATTGGAAAGCTAGAGGCTAAGTCATATTATATGTTATGAGTCACTTTTATCACAATTACGAATTACTTTTGAATTTATTCAGGATCTTCACAAAACCCACAGAGAAAGTGGTCTACAGAGGAGATCTAGGGTGTGGAAAAGACTCTAATGGACTACATCAGTTCTGGCAAGGTTCCTGGTAAAGGCCAGTGCATGGAGTGCATTAAAAATACCCAGCAGCACTTTAAGGGAGAGGTTGGGAGGCAGTCAAATTTGATGTAAAAATTGCATTGATTCCATGAAGCGAAAAATGTACAGGTAAAAAAAAGCTTTTGCTGTATGCTTTTTTTAATATGTTTGTTAAAGGCAACATGTTCAGAAACATTTTAGTTTAAGTTGCTGAGAATTAAACTTTAAAGAGACAAAATAGGGACGTCCCCACCAGAATAGAAAAACCAGACAACAATTGAGCTCTCTATACTTGTGTATTTCTGAAAATAAAGATGTTATTTAAATGTTTAAATAAATGTTTACATGAATCATCAGAACGTAGAAAGAGTGTGTCCAGGGACGAACGCATGGAAGGATAGGGATAATACTGGGTGCGCTTTGGGGAGGAAGCGCAGCCGTGAAGAGAGTGGGAATTCCGGGAGGAAAAGACCGTACCGCATACGATACGCATACGAACCAACACATACCAACTATAACGGACAAGCAGTGCGGGTGAGTGAGGGGTTTAAATAGGAGCTGGGGATGAGTGATAATGAGCCCCAGGTGTGCACAATTAAAGTGGGGCGCATCAGAGAACGCGGAGGCATGACAGCCGCCGAAGGGGGCGTGGCAAGTGGATTCCTGACAGTAACCTCTGTGACTTAAGCCAAAGCATATAATGCATTGAGTATGCAAAATTTCTGAGGGTGAAAAACCTTGTTGATGATCAGAGTAAAATTGCGAAATAATTTCAAGCTGCCATTAAGGATATAGTAACTCAAATAAGCACTCTTTAAAACTGTGGTAAGCTAAAAAGTATTGATTGATTCAGATGGTCTACAAGAGCAGGAAACACACCACTTTACACTCCTGTAAACTTTTGTTGGCATAGACTCACAGAAACATTTCTTCATAATCTTCACATGCATTTTGCTCACCATGGCTGCAAAGAATTATTATATGAGTGATGTATTATATTCTAAAGTTTACAGATTTACTGTGTATTTGTGATATATTCAGAAAGAATTTTTTACTTGTTACCCTTGTAGTATAGTGACAAAGTAAGAAAGTTTATGTATAATAACTATGCAAAGTAGGGCCTAATGCTATAAGCATAATGACATTATAATAATTAACCTATTTTAACCGAAATATGTCTTTAATTAGAAGTAAGCTACTGGGTTGATCGTCTGTTATTCCTCATGTAAAATATTATTATAATGTGTGAAAATGTTTAAAAAAGAAACAACACTTTTTTTTTTAAGTAAAGAGTCAAACAGGATGTTATTGCTTCAAAAACATTTTTTATTTTAATATAATGTTGGTATTGGACTTCACAGTATGTTGTGCTGTGTAAAGTGGTCTTCAGCAGATTTAATTGTTGGCCATTGTTTGGGAAATCCAGCTGGTGAAGAGACAAACCTGTAGGAAGAGTGAGAGGATTATTTATATAACAGAAACATTTAGTTTCAGTATAGACCATATCTGATAATATTTTAACAGTGCTTGATTTTACCTTGGCATAAACACCAGGGTGATCTTTCTCAGCACAGCCATAACCCCAAGACACAATGCCCTGCAGCTCACCATTGCATACCACAGGACCACCAGAGTCACCCTGAATTAGGAAAAGTTAACATTTTATTGCTCATTAGGCCAAAAATATAAGCATAGCACCTTTTGCTTCTTATCATACTCTTAGATCCCACATTACCTGGCAAGAGTCCTTGCCTCCCTCCAGGAAGCCAGCGCAGAACATGGCATCAGTAATCATACCAGGGTATGAGTTGTTACAATCACTGTTAGAGATAATAGGCACCTCCAGACACTGAAGCTTGTTGCGATCAGCAGCTACAAATTGATCACACACACAAGGCAATATTGAAAAATGTATGTCAAACAGGGTTATCTTATTATATACTACAAACATAGAATGCATTTTAGAAAGAAGATTTGAAACCTAAGATATGATATTCAGCCAGTGGTTTGTGGCTCATAATAATTCCAAACAACATTGTATACATCATCATGCATTCTAAGCAAATAATACTGCTGGAACCTACATCATACATTTCAGCATAATTTGTCACATTTACCACAAACAATGAAGTTAAACTGGGTAAAAAAAAAAAAAAATTGGACTGTACTCACTGGAGCTCATTGTGTTTCCCCATCCAGAGACTGTGCACCAGGTTCCTGCAGGAGGGCAGCTTTTAGGCAGTGCAACAGGCTGCACATAGTTGTTTAGAGTGGCAGGTTGACTAAGCTTAATGAGCATGACGTCATTGTCAATCATCCAGGAGTCATAGTTTGGATGGCGGATGACTTTGGAAGAGGAGATGAACTGCTCAGAACCCTCATTAATCTGGATGTGGTGCTCACCCAGACGAACTTCAATACGACTAGAGATGGGGCAGAAATGTTTCTAAGTTCAAGAGTTGTGTTTTTCATAATGAATTACTTATTTATTATAAAATATTAACTTACGACTTGTAGCAGTGAGCAGCAGACACAACCCAGTCCTGATTGATCAGAGAACCACCACAGAAGTGATAGCCAGCATTCAGAGACACTTGCCAGGGCTGGGAGTTGGGTTTACACTCGTACCCTCCAACAATCTTGTCATCCTCCAGAGCAACTGCAAACAGAATAAATTATTGTATATTGGAATATATTTAGATTATGCTATAAGATCATATTGCTCAGGAGTCTGTCAAAATATTTATACTCACAACAAGCTCCCACAAGCAAAAGCAGGACCAAGGACCTCATGATTACTGTTGGTCACCTACACTGGGGATCTCATTTTACTCTCCTATTTATGTAAACCAGCAGTACCATATGGACCAATCAAGTTTTGGTACTTCAGAATAATCTAAAGTCTGATAAGTGATTCAGTAAATAAAAAACTTTTTTTCATTTCTGCCAAAATCGTGCTCTGTCAGTAAATTGTCAGGGTCATGGCAAACCTCCAGACAGACCTTTAGACCATTAGACCAAACTGGGGACCCTGGACACTGTCATGTAACTCCCACAAAAACCAAAAAAATTTCTATATTCAGTATCTTTGTTCTCTATTTTGATGTAAAAGTTAATTTCACTCATTTTAATTATTGTTTTAACATTAAAGTCACATTATATTTAGAATTAAATCTCTCTCTCTCTCTCTCTCTCTCTCTCTCTCTCTCCTCTCTCTCTCTCTATCTATCTATCTATCTATCTATCTATCTATCTATCTATCTATCTATCTATCTATCTATCTATCTATCTATCTATCTATCTATCGATGTTTAGAAAACCTGATAGCGGTTGCTGTGTTTGAATTTCAGCCAAACATATGTGAAAAGGACATAACTAGACTTGTTAACATATGTGCAGATATTGCGGCACTTTTATAGTTGAAAATGGTCAAAATATATGATTGGTTTTCGAATTGTACCATACTATAATAGCAAAACCATATTATAAACTCCATAAATTGATATGGCAACTAGAAATACTAAGCTAAATGATAAAACAGCACAGTGTGGGATAACTAATTTACTTTCCAGTTGTTGGTCTGATAATCTACATAACCTTCAGTGTGTTTTCCAGCTGGGAGCCTGACATACTCTTAACAGGTGAAAATGTTATAAATAACCTCTTGCCTCCTGCTTTTCTACTGAATAAACAAAACTGTGTTTTAAACAAGCTGGGTCCTGCTTAATTAAATTTCAGAGTATCAATGAATACAGAGTTAAATATTATACACGTTTACTTAATGTGCCTACTGTCCTTTAATAAAGCTAATAGCATGTAGCTAATGTACATACCTTTCTTTTACAGCTCAAAGTCTGGTGAGGTCTTTATCTTCTAAAATTCAAGCAAGCATTTACAGAAAAGTATTTGCCATCAAGTATTAAAAATGACAAATTCATTTAAGAGAATGTTAGTTTGTCCAGTTTTGTTTGGTCACATTTAAAGATAGGTTGGTGCCCTTGCCGCACTTGACCGCAACACAAGTAAAAATACTGTTATTTTAATGAAATTTTACTTAAGTACAATTAAAGTTACTGGTCTGAAAATCTAATCAAGTAAAAGTAAAAAGTAGCTCATTAAAAATGTACTCGGAGTAAAAATTACAGTTACATTTTTAACAGTAGGGATGGGGTGCAGGATTCAAGTGAAGTTCAAAAGAGGACAATTAGTATTATTATTATTATTATTATTATTATTATTATTATTATTATTATTAATAATGAAACACCTTTACAAATGAAAGTTTGTTTTTAAAGTTTTGAAGTGGGCGTGTATTTGCTATTTATGCCTAGCCAGTGTATCTATCTATTATGCTAACATTCACACAGATAAATATTTATGCACTTTCGCAGCAAAAAATAAATAAATCTCCTGTTATAATGATAATGAGAGACATTGCAAATGCAGATTCTGAATTCAGACAGTGAGCTCACTCATTTAGAACAACTTTGTCTTTTTCTGCAGTGGCGAATCAAATACTCTTTTTTGACACTACACAACGCTAAAAACTTTGATTGTACACTACATTCTCAACAAAAGTATGTGATTGGTTATACCATAATGCTTAAATCTAATGCATACTTAGCAGATCTACTCTAAATTATAACACTTTTTATTAATTTCATATGGTACTTAAATCATGACACTGGTAATAGAGCTAGCTTAATTGTGCAGACAATTTCCCCCCAGTCCCTGCTATATTCCTAAAGGTTTATACATACTAAGGGCAGCAGAGTGATAGTCTTCCTATTTGGATGGTTACAACATTTTCGACAGCCTGTAGGTTTTATTCTACAGACTCCAGACTCAGACTGGGCTTGATTTGCATGGGAAACAATCCAATGGAGACGCCCCTCTATACTACTTCGACAGGATATAGATTGATATGCTGTAGCCCAGGGTGTAAAGGTGAGGCTAAGATGCTTCCACAGACATTAAATACTTTTTTTCCAGAGCAATTCTTATACAATCTCATTTATGCAACTAAGCAGTTAAAGCTTAAAGGCTTTACTTAAAGGCCCAGCAGTGTCAGATTGGTGGTGCTAGGATTTGAACTCACATCCTTCTGGTCAGTAATGCAACATCTTAACCATTGGGATTGGAATCAGATTCCCAATAACGCCTCAATTAATTAATTAATTACTAAACAGAGGCATCACTCAGAGCATCAGGTAGACTTGGTAGTTTATTTTACATCCACATTAGCTTTACCAGTGTTGGGCAATAAAGCGTTACTAGTATCGCGTTACTGTAACTCAGTTACTTTTGACAGTAACTAATACTGTACTGTATTACTTTTTAAATCAATTAACTCCTTTACCGTTACCGTATGGTGCGGTGTCCGTTACTTTTTTTAAATGAATTAATTTGGGCTAAAGTGTAGCCTACAGTCTAACCTGTTTACAGCAGAGACGCATTGTAGGATTGTAGGATGAACCACTGTATACACGAAGAAGACGCACTGTGGGTGTGTCTCCGTTTATTTAGGTTTGTGCGGCAGTAATGGCGAGTCGATGCGAGAGCAAGACGAGTTTCTCAAAGTGGAAATATGATCATTATTTCACTTTAGTTAAATACAAAGACAAAAGCTTTTAAGTCAAATGTAAGCTGTGTCTTTCTGGTTCGAAGGTCGTATCTACTGCGATAGCAGCAACTCCAATCTGTCGAAGCTCCTCCAGAAACTCCATGCCTCGATGAAGCTAGAAGCTAACCCGGTGTTATGTTGTACATTGTTGATAGATTTTATACTTCAGCTGTAAAAGGAACATTTTAAGAGCTCAACACAACAGCTTTTATGATGCAGAAGCCACTTTAGTTTTTGATTGTAAATATATTATTCAGCTTGTTTTGTTATTTATTTCAGAAATCCTTGTGATGTATTGAGTTTGTGTTGCTCTGACTTAAATAAAATAGTGTTTAAAAATTACTTTGTGTTTAAGTCAGTTTTGTGTTTGTATAGACAATAACGCATTAAAGGGCATTAATGGGAACATTAAAGAACGTTCTTTAAAAAAGTAACTAAAAAGTTACTTTTAACAGTAATGCATTACTTTTTGGTGTAAGTAATCAACAAAGTAATTAAGTTTTCTTCTGTAGCACCTTGGTCCGGGAGGAACACTGTTTCATTTCAATGTGTACTGTACAACCTGTATATTATTAAACTGTCAAAAGAGCCACATGGCATATACACAGACTGATACTACATAAAGTGCACAGGTCTAAACAATATTTGTACAAACAGCACAACATAGTACAATAAGAATGCTGCACCGACCAGTACATAAAGCTAATGTGGATGTGGAATAAAGTACAAATATATAAATAATATTTATATATTATATATAATATATAATAATATTTCTTATTTTTTTGCAGGTTGTCACACTTTAATGTTTCAGATCACCAAACTATTTTAAATATTAGTAAAAGATAACAAGAGTGAACACAACATGCAGTTTTTAAATGAAGGTTTTTATTATTGAGGGAAAACTAAATCCAAAAATACATGGCCCCGTGTGAAAAAGTGTTTGCTGTGTTAAAACTTAAAAGTTAAATATGTGCTTTATCACACCTGAGTTAAATTTCTCTAGCCACACCCAGGCCTGATTACTGCCACACCTGTTCACAATCAAAATATCTGTTAAATAGGACCTGCCTGACAAAGTCAAGTAGACCAAAAGATCCTCAAAAGCCTGTTAACAAGCAAAAATAAGAAATCAGGACACTTTTTCGCACCACTGTATATATATATATATATATATATATATATATATATATATATATATATATATATATATGTGTGTGTGTGTGTGTGTGTGTGTGTGTGTGTGTGTGTGTGTGTGTGTGTGTGTGTGTGTGTGTGTGTGTGTGTCTGAGTGTGTTTATGTACTCCAGTCTCTCTATGTTAATGAGTCTGATGACTTATGTAAAGCTTCCTGATTGTATGCTGATGAATGATGGTGTTACAGTAAATGCTAAGCTGAAATCTATGAACAGCATTTGTACATACTGTAAGTTTCTTTTTTGTCCCAGTGGTTGAGGGCCAGCTTGATTGTGGTAGCAATGGTGTTGCCTATAGAATTGTTTCAGTGGGTTAAGTTTGACTGTAGTCGTGGTAAGACACAGAACGTGGTCATGTTGGAAGCAGAATTCCAAAATGTTTGTTTCTTTGTTTCCTTTTGCTAGTGTGTTTTAAACTTGGGCATGAACATAGAGTTTTGTTGGTTGCAGTTTGCAACTGCGGCATTTGATTTCTCATTTATTTAACACTGAACAAAAATTTTGCTGTAAACTGGTGAGTACCAAAAGAAGCTTATGCTTTGTTGATTTTGGGGTAGACATATGAAATTTTTCTTTTAAATGCATTTGTGTCTTTGATTACCAGGTTCCAGTGTGTTAAACAGAGGGAACATAGACGTTAAGTTCCCACAGGAATAATGAAAATACTGCATCAAAGAATAAACTTGCAACAACATTTATAAATACACCAGGAATATTTTAGCAGAAACATGTTTAATGTGTTTTTAGTTTTCCCTACAAATACAGGATTGAAGTGAATGTATTTTTTATCAAGTTAGCTAAATGAAGAGCCATTCAATATGGTTGTACTCAATATTCTTTTTTTTTTTTAAATAACTTCAGATGTTGTGGAATTGAGCTGAACAGATTTAATTGCTGGCCATTGTCTGGGAAATCCAGTTGGTGAAAATGCAGACCTAGAGAAAAAGTAAAAGGATTGTTAGTGTATCAGAAACGTTTGCTAGACATTATGTATATTGGGTCTTATTACATTGCAACAAACAACAGTTTGTTTACCTTGGCATAAACACCAGGGCGATTCTTCTGAGCACAGCCATAACCCCAAGACACAATACCCTGCAGCTCACCATTGCACACCACAGGGCCACCAGAGTCACCCTGAGTGATAAATATCAGATTTTTATGTTTATAAGTCTTTAGAATTTAAAAATAATGCCATTTGCTTCTGCTAGAATACATAATAATAATATATTATAATTATATTATTATACATTATAATAATAATAATAAAGCAATTTTTCTTTTTACCTGGCAAGAGTCCTTGCCTCCCTCCAGGAAACCAGCACAGAACATGGAATCAGTGATCATCCCAGGGTAAGAGTTGTCACAAGCCTTGTCAGAGAGAATAGGCACCTGCACACACTGCAGCTTGTTGCTATCAGCAGCTGCAATGCAAGTTTCCAAAATGAGACAACATAAGTAAAAAGCGATCATACAGGGGTATCATATTTACAATTCAAAACACAAATAGGATGTAAGATGGAAATAACTTTTGAATACTGCTTTCAGTATACTATAATAGTAATATTGTTATACCTTAATTTTTTTCTGGAAAATAAATTCCTTGTACTTTAAAGCTGCACTTTAACACCATCTGTCACATTTTCACAAAGAAATAAATTGTCAGTGGTTTTAGCAATAGACTCACTGGAGCTCATGGTGTTTCCCCATCCAGAGACTGTGCACAATGTTCCGGCAGGAGGGCAGCTTTTAGGCAGTGCAACAGGCTGCACAAAGTTGTTCAGAGTGGCAGGCTTATTTAGTTTAATGAGCATGACGTCATTGTCAATGGTGGCAGAGTTATAGTTGGGATGGCGGATGACACGAGAAGAGGAGATGAACTGCTCAGTACCTTCATTAACCTGAATGTGGTGCTCACCCAGACGAACTTCCACACGACTAGAGATGAGACAGAAATGTTTCTAATTTCAAGAGATGTGTTTTTCATAACGAATCACTTATTGATTATAAAATAAATCACTTACGACTTGTAGCAGTGAGCAGCAGACACAACCCAGTTCTGATTGATCAGAGAACCACCACAGAAGTGATAGCCAGCATTCAGAGACACTTGCCAGGGCTGGGAGTTGCGTGTGCACTCATACCCTCCAACAATCTTGTCATCCTCCAGAGCAACTGCAAACAAATGATACAATTAAAAGAAATGCAGTAAATCAGAATATAATTATTACAGTTGGTTGTCAAATCATATTTCCTTGGAGTTTGTAAAAGAGGTTTATACTTACAACAAGCTCCCACAAGCAAAAGTAGCACCAGAGACCTCATGATGGGTGTTGATCACTTATGATGGGGATCTCACATCTCACTACTATTTATGTGAACCAGTAGTCCCATATGTACCAATCAACGTTTCATACCTAAAGATAACCTAAAGTCTGATAATGACTTAGTAAATGAATGACTGTAAATGACCAAAAATAACTGGGAAGCAACACATGGTTATGTTTCATAATTTCTGTAACTTAGTAATCCCAAATTACTTTTTTCAAGCTTGCTGTAGTTGTTCCTACTATAAATGGTAAATTTCACAGATTTTGAGGTCAAGATGAAAGTATTTTATATAGTAAAAATGCAGTGGAACAACAATTACATTAATACTTGAACTATATTAAATCCCCATTAAATGTATAATTTGAGATTCTGTTTTATTGTATTAAATAAATGATTATGATATTCACTGTTTATAATCACAAAAGTTTAACCTTAACAACATAAATTTATATTGGGTACGAACTGTACACATATTCATACCAAAATATTTTGTTATATGGCTTTTAGTTCGGTGCACGCATGTACCAAATACAATTCATTTTACATTATGTGTGAAATATAGTTAAAATCTGAGCTCCTTCATTAATGTATTAAGTGGCAGACAACAAATTAATTTAATCTCCGCCTCTCACTTTAAGTGCATATTTTTATATCATTAAACTCAAACACAACAATGCCAGTGGTATAATAAGACATGAGAGTGGAGTGTCACTGTGGCTACTCACTCTGTATCAGAAAAATGATTTGTTTTGCACATGCATGACAATGCTAAAGAATGCTAGCTTTAGCGTTTTATGTCAAGCTTTAAGAATTTCTTTATAAAGGAGAAAATCCTGACAATTCCACATATTTGGGGAGTAAATGAATGAAGGATAAAAGAAATGAAGACATTTGCAAAAGTATGATGAAATAAGTAGATCAGTTAAGTAGAACAACAAATTAAATATTAAATGTAAAACACACACATACACACACACACACACACACACACACACACACATAACATACACATCTGTATTACTAAAATAGGGTCTAACCAATGTAAACTATTCAATAAAAATTTTCCACTGATTTAATTTAGTTTAATTTAATTAGTTTATTTTGTGCCAATTCAATTGGTTTCTCAATTTTATATAATAAAAAGTGTATTGCATTAATTTGATTTAAACTATTTTATTTGTATTAAATATTTTAAAATAATATTTTAAACTCAGCCAGTACGGGTGCACAAGCCGCTGCACTTTTAGTGACGGTCCCAAGCCCAGATAAATGGGGAGAGTTGTGTTAGGAAGGGCATCCAGTGTAAAATATGTGTAAAATCAAATATGTTGTGCGGATCACAAACCAGAATTTCATACCGGATTGGTCGATGCCCGGGCTACCAACAATTGCCACAGGAGGAGGACGTCTACAGAGACAGCAGGGAAAAGAGATGTGTCGGAGAGTTTAAATGTAGGTAGATATGTTGTGTGTTTAGGAAACCAAGTGGAAAGGAAGTAAGGCCAGGAACATTGGAGGGTTTAAACTGTTCTTTTATGGTGTGGACGGAAAGAGAAATAGTGTAGGGTTGATCCTGAAGGACGTAGTTTCTGAGAGTTTCTGATAGAGTGATGAATGTGAAGCTGAAAGTTGAAGAGGTGATGATAAATGTCATCAGTGCCAAGTGGGTTGTGAGATGGAGGAGAAAGAAAAATTCTGGAGTGAGTTAGATGAAGTGGTCGATGGTGTACCTAGGAATGAAAGCTTGGGAATTGGGGCAGACTTCAATGGGCATGTAGGTGAAGGAAATAGAGGTGATGAGGAGGTGATGGGTAGAGAGATGATAAAAGTAGGCAGGAGTACAAGGAGGTGTGGCAGCAGTTTAAACCAGGAAACACACAGGAACTAGTACTGGACCCCTTACTCTGTCTTCACTACCTTTTATTGTACTATTATATGATACCTTACCTCTGGACTGTCACTTCAACTCTGAACTTGCACAGCACAGTGTCTTTATACCACACTATACTGTACATGGACACTTAAAGGACAATCACACTAAATCACTTTAATTTGTACTGTCAATATCTGCCATATGCATCCATCCACATCTAGATTCATGTACATACATATATTTTCTATAGTTTATACTTCTTTATCTATCTACTATTTTTTTACCCATATATTCTATTCCTTTTCTTATGCTTAAATGTTGGACGGTCATATAAAGCATTTCACTGCATGTGTACCGTTACACCCTTAATTTATATATATATATATAGTTTAATAAATTAATAAATTAATATATTACACAATGCATGAATACAAGGCTATTGAGTGATGTGAACAACACAAGATATAATGGTTCATTTATATTCTAGTTGCTGGTCTGTTATCTATATAACTTGGGTTTTTCCTGCTGGGAGTCTGTCAGTCTCTTAACAGCTGCAAATTTCATACATATCCTCATGTGTCCTGCACACATGCTATTAATGAAGCTATAGTTAAAATAGAGCAAAAAAGCAAAACACCCCCACCTCCAAATATACCTAAATCTAGTTAGTTCATATGGGTTCTTTTGTCATTTATCTATTGCTGGTATATGATTATACAATATGTTGTTTTCCCAGGATCATAGTGGAACATAAAACAGTAAAGTACTACAATGCCTAAGACTACATAAAGTGTAAATACACAATAGTGTGAGACAATACCTACACAGAACAGTAAATATACATGTACAGTTGTTAAAATTGAAAGTACATCTTATTTGATTTTTATGGTTTTATGTAATAAAGACATTATAAAAATCATCTGGTCCTAATTAAGTCTTAAAATTAGGTAAATACAACCTTGGATGAACAAGAACATATGGCCAGAGATGGCAAAAGTACACACATCCTTCACTCAAGTAGAAGTACAGATACTCATGTTTTAAAATACTCTGGTAAAAGTTGAAATATTGACTACACATTTTCACTTAATTTAAAGTAGTTTGTCTCTGACATGTGCCTAAGTAAAAAATAGCCATTACTTCTACCTGTTTTAGTGCCATGCTGGTAACTGGCCCTCACATCTTATTAATATAGAACGCAAGCAGAAAAAAGGTGATAATGATCAGTCATGTTCACATCGCTGACTCCCTATGTCTCATCCTTGTTAATTATACTTTTTGTTGCCTTCTGCCTTGTTCGATGTTAGCTTTATAGGCTAGAATATTTCTGTGGTGTGTGATAGCCAGGAAATAAAACCTGTGGTACGTTGAAAAAGCCGCGTAATGACAAGAGATAGGTTGATGGTCTGAAAACGGAACACAATGAAAAAGAAAATACTGACCATGTTACTTAAAGATTAAAACTTAGAGATATTTGAGTACAAAATTTAAAGAAATAAAGTAAATAGTTGTTTAAAAAAGGAATACTGAAAAAGTATTTGTACTTTGTTACTTCCCATCTCTGGCCAAGGCTCTGGGGAGCGAAGGCTGGTCCGATCCAACAGACGAGCAGATTTGTAGCTCAAATTGTTTAAGAAGTTTAAGGACTGTTTCAGCAGTAAAAAGGGGACCAACACAATATTAGGCAGATGAACATAATGCTATGCCTGGTCGGAGGCTATAAAGTTATGCCTGGACGGTGTGTGTGTGTGTGTGTGTGTGTGTGTGTGTGTGTGTGTGTGTGTGTGTAACTAGAGAGCGAGCTTATCACTGATCTCATTGTGTTAAAGGTAGACCTTAGCACATATTCTTCTTCACCTTCAGGTTACAAAAAAAAGCATCTTCAATTACTGTGAAAGGGTAAAAAATCAAGATGTTCACCATGATGAGTTTATTTCCGAGGATTATAAAGTTTTTCTATACAATAAGTTTCACACTTCGCTCTCAATGTTTTTCACTGAAAGTGAAATATCTGAGTATCTCAAACAAACAAACAACCTTAAAACCGTATTCTAAAGTAAATTCATTTTTTTGGTTATGTTTGCATTGACAGCAGTTCATTTTAGATCAAATTGGTTAAAATTTGCTTTATGGCAATTTTTTTAGGATAAAACTTGATATAAATCATATGAAATTGATATCGGCTTTTGACTCTTTCAATTCTGTAACTCACTTAAATGCAAAAACATAATTTTATCAAACAAGACTTTAAATGACGTATTTACCCAGAGTAATGTTTTCCTGTCTACTTCGTATTGTACAACATAACCATGTTTAGGCCATCACTTAGTGCAAAAATACTAATGAAATGCTAAATGAGATTGCAATAACCGTCTGTTGTAAATTGCGTAATTTTTTGACGGGGTGAAAAACAAAAAGAAATATCAAAGATTGTTGCATGCTGGGAACACAGTGTTTATATAAGCCTAACTTTTGTGCTTTTATGTTTTCTTTTATTATCTGTAGAAAGACAAGCTGCACTTAGCATACTTACAGGAAGGTAAGTTACATTACAGACATGTGTATCTTTATATTGAAAGGACAAATGGGTAATTCATTCAGGCAGAGATTGTGTAGGCTCTGAGCTGTGTAATGAAAACTTTACAGTTTGACTGTAGCAATTGTGAAGACCAACCTTATTAGTGTATTTTTCAGTGTCTACAAAGACAAAGGGAAGATGAAGGATTTTGAATCCAAATGGTGGACCTTAAGCGTAAGAACTTATTTTACCTAACAGAAAAAACTAATCTGAAATGTAGAATGTTAAAGTCTGTAGAATGTTAAATGTCTAAATGTTAATTTAGAAGAACACATTGGTTTTTAGAGATTATGTTGGCTCAGAGCCCATATTTAAAAATACAATAGGAGATAACTTCCTTATTACAAACCAGCTACTGTTCACTGGTGTATGGACTACATTGGCCCATAAATAATGGTCAATTTTGAATAAAGAGTTAATTTAAAATAACTGTCACTTTAAAAAAAATATATTCATTATATTTTTTTAAACAACTTTAAAACTAATATACCAGCAGCAGTATATGTATTACACCAGATAACTTTTTAGTGGAATGATTTGTTTTTCAGTTTTTATTCCAAATGCAGGAATAAAGTGATAAAAGCCACACAAAATGTTAATAGTTTTATTTTAAGATGACATAAGTTGTTAGACTTTGCAGAATGACACTGCTGTATCTTTAATGAGCTGAAGCAAATTTAATTGCTGGCCATTGTCTGGGAAATCCAGTTGGTGAAAATGCAGACCTAGAGACAAGAAGATTGTTCGTGATTATCAGAAACTTTTGAAAGACATGATGTAAATCAGGTTGCAAAAAACAAAAGTTAATTTTACCTTGGCATAGACACCAGGGCGATTCTTCTGAGCACAGCCATAACCCCAAGACACAATACCCTGCAGCTCACCATTGCACACCACAGGGCCACCAGAGTCACCCTGAGTAATAAAATGGAAAAATAAATCACATTTTACTTTTACATTTGCTTGTGCTCTAGAAGAGAAAATAATAATGCAGAAAATGTTCCTTTTACCTGGCAAGAGTCCTTGCCTCCCTCCAGGAAACCAGCACAGAACATGGAATCAGTGATCATCCCAGGGTAAGAGTTGTCACAAGCCTTGTCAGAGAGAATAGGCACCTGCACACACTGCAGCTTGTTGCTATCAGCAGCTGCAAAGCAAGTTTCCAAAATGACAGAGGTAAATTATCTTATTTTCAATTCGAAACAAATAGATAGTATGTAACTGAATAAGTTCTGTCTGTGTTATAATACTAATGCATTCATATGGTAATGCATTTTAAGACATTATGACTCCTTATATTTTAAAATTGCAATTTAACAGCATCTGCCACATTTCCACAAAGAAAGCGTTTATAACAATTGAAGTCTCTACTCACTGGAGCTCATGGTGTTTCCCCATCCAGAGACTGTGCACAAGGTTCCGGCAGGAGGGCAGCTTTTAGGCAGTGCAACAGGCTGCACAAAGTTGTTCAGAGTGGCAGGCTTATTCAGCTTAATGAGCATGACATCATTGTCAATGGTGGCAGAGTTATAGTTGGGATGGCGGATGACACGAGAAGAGGAGATGAACTGCTCAGTACCTTCATTAATCTGAATGTGGTGCTCACCCAGACGAACTTCCACACGACTAGAGATGGGATGTAAATCAAGTTCTAGAGGTGCATTTTTCTTAATGAGTAATAAATTAATAATTACTCAAATCACTTACGACTTGTAGCAGTGAGCAGCAGACACAACCCAGTTCTGATTGATCAGAGAACCACCACAGAAGTGATAGCCAGCATTCAGAGACACTTGCCAGGGCTGGGAGTTGCGTGTGCACTCATACCCTCCAACAATCTTGTCATCCTCCAGAGCAACTGCAAACATGAAACAGAATTTAAGCAAAGGTTGTACATCAGAATATAATAATAAATATTATACACCTTTTAATATTATATACTTACAACATGCTCCTACAAGCAAAAGCAGGACCAGAGACCTCATTATTGCTGATGATCACCTACCATGTGTATGTCACTTTCCACTCTTATTTATGTGAACCAGTAGTCCCATATGGACCAATGAGTATTTCATACCTAAAGGTAATCTAAAGTCTGATAAGTTACTCTGTAAATGAATGACTGTACTGTAAATGACCAAAAATAACTGGGAAGCAACACATGGTTATGTTTCACAATTTCTGTAACTCAGTAATCTCTTTAAGCTTGCTTTAACTTGCTTTTACTTAGTATATAAATGTTTATAAATGTTATTAATTTTACACCTAATATTAAAATATAACACATAGTGACAATGCAGTGCAACTACAGTCACATCCATAATTCAACTACAATAAAACTTTATTAAATGTATAATTTGAGTTTTTATGTGATTGAATTTATTAATTACTTTACTGTTGATTATCACAAAAGTTTAACCCGAGTGCAATTTATGTTAATATAATAAATGCGTCTGTTTGTTTATGTTAATGTCAGTGTTTGTCTGTATTAATAATATATTACACAATCCATTAATGCAAAGCTATTGAGTTATGTGATCAGCACAATGTATAATAAATAATTTATTTTTCAGTTGCTGGTCTCATAGTCTGTTTTTTCTATAAATTGGAGTAGGTTTAATGATGGTAGTCTGTCAGTCTCTTAACAGATTTCATACATATCCTTTTGCCTCCAACAGGCATGATTATGCAGTTATGGCTTCAAAGTGATCAGCAAAAAAAGGAAACAAAGCAGCTCAACTATATCTGAGCCAAGTCACTTCATGTAGAGTTACTTTTGTCATTTCTCTTTGGCTGATAAATAATGAAACAAAATATTTTTCCAGGACTAATCTGCAACTTAAAACTTATAATAGTGCAGTACAGAAGACTGCATAAAAAGTTTAAACATATCAAATTGTTTAACAATTGTGAGACAGTAAGTACACAAAACAAAAAACACAAACATTCTGCATTCTAATTTGCTAATTTATTGATAAATGCATCTAATTTAATAGAGAGGAAATTCATCATGTAAGCAAGACAATGTCTGAAAACACTCTGCCAAAGGCGAAAATTACATGATCAAAGGAAAAATATAGTTTTAGTTTTACAACAGTTGGCAAATTCTTTAACAAATATTAATGTTCATATCTGGAGATAAAAATGACAAATGTGACAACTCGTAAATTCTTTTAGCTTTAACACAAATGTCTTCACTGTAAAACAAAATTGTTTTATAAAGTCATGTTAATATCTGATTGCACCATAAAATGGTACCAAACACATGTTTTTGAAATACTGATTTTATTTAGATTTAAACCAGGAGTGGGCATGATGGAAAATAAAACAATCTTTCTTACTATTACCTTTTAATCCTTTATCAGTTAAAATATGAATCCTACCACTCTCAGTGAAAGAGAAGAGAACACAACTGTAAAATTAAAAAGTTCCTATTTTCTGAACCTCAGTTGAATTTTCACTAAAATTTGCTCAGTCTAATGGAATAAATAAAAAAAATAGGTGACTGTCAGGCAAAAAAACATGCTGGAAAACCAAAGTGAAGTCCACAAAGGTTTTAATGAAAAAAATAAAGAGCAACGCAGAAAATGACGAAACCGCCACGAAACTCCAGGTTAACTAACCTGGATGAAAACTATGGTTAGACAAAATACACAGAATCCTGTAAACACCGAGAAGCTAACAGAGTGCTTGGATAGTCCGGCAATGTTCCTTAGCCTAAGCTGTAGAACGGACAATGAGCTGGTGGAGGAACGGAGGTTATGTAACATTAGAACTGATGAGGGCCAGGTGTAGATGATTAGAAAGTAGGAGAGCTGCTGGGAGTGATAGGAGGGTTAGGTGAAGGTGTGGCTGGTGGATCCCTGACAGTGACACAGCATTTTAATAAGGTAGAAGAATTTTAAAATTTACGAATAGAATGTAAAATTCCATCAAAGGGGTGTGACATCTCAACATTGCTGGATTAATAGCCTTGAAGTAGAAGCTGCATTACATCACCCAAGAAAGAGTGTTAACAAGGTTTTTCTTCAAACATAAAATACTCAGTGGTAAAATCATGATAAAAAAATGTGATTAAAGAGATTACGCAGAGAAGCTAAATTCTCCAACAATTAACAGGAATGTAATATAGTTGATGCATCATCATGTTTGTGGGAGGCTACTCATCCTCATGAACTGGGCCTATTGTAAAAGGTGTAAGAATAATAGATGGAGCAAAATACAAGTGCATATTACAATACAACCTGCTTCACTTTTCTATGAGAAACAAAAGCTTAGGAGTAACGTTACCATTTTCCAACAAAAAGCCTAAGCAATAGTCATTTAACATGAAATAGTGACTAAGTATTATAAGAAAAATAAAACACAAAACCATACTAAAAGACAAATAAAATGTATTCAATTATGATAATGTTTCTACTGACAGAACATTTTGCTTACACTGTGTTCATGAGAGAATGGATATTTAAAGACCAGCTTCTTTTAATGCTGGTCTTTTTCACTTCTGGTCTTTTTTTTACTTCTTTCTAAATATATATATGCATTTAAATTTTAAGTGTTGTACAATTACAATTTAAATGCATAGACATTTAAAAATAAGTAAAAAATTAGTTTTTAGCAAACCCTGCATGGTGTCCATGATCACATGGTTATGGTGTAGATAATTTTCCTCCTATGTTTTGACACTTTTTTTTCACTTAACATAATTGCAACCATTGCAAGGTCTGTTATATTGTGACTTTCACAGTTAATCTGTCTAATTTTAGAACAGCGAATTTAAAATTGTTTGGAGATGGCCTTTTAACCCATTAAAGATTCATGAGCAGGTCACGGCTGATGTCATTTTCTCTGGAATTATCTAAAAACAAAAGTAATTGCTTCAGCAATAGATTGTCAAATATATTACTTATATGCAGATAGTCAAAAGTGGTACAGAGGTGGTTTCTATAGTAAAACATGAAATATTGCTGTAAACTGCTGGGTAAGCGAAGAAGCTCTTGATATTTTAATTTAATTTTGGGTGTAGTAGCCTCAAATTATATTTACTCAAGAATATTTTAACTACAGCACCAACCAAAATGTATAAATGCACTATATTTCAATCAAAACGTAAATGATTATAGTACAAAATTATAATTTGAATACAATTATTTATTATTTTTTGTCATTAGAAAAAAGTGGGAAGGGTCAAATGAGTTTTATTCATTTATTTGAATCATTTTAACATAACATCAGCTGTTGACTTTGCAGAATGACATTGCTGTATCTTAAGTGAGCTGGAGCAGATTTAATTGCTGGCCATTGTCTGGGAAATCCAGTTGGTGAAAATGCAGACCTAGAGAAAGAGTAAGAACATTGTGTTACAAAAACATTTGCTACACATGATCTATAAAATCATATCACATAATAACTGACAACATTTCATTTACCTTGGCATAGACACCAGGGCGATTCTTCTGAGCACAACCATAACCCCAAGACACAATACCCTGCAGCTCACCATTGCACACCACAGGGCCACCAGAGTCACCCTGAGTGATAAAAAGAAAAAAATTTTTATTGTTTATAAGGCTTTTAAATGTAAAAATTGTGCCATTTGCTTGTGGTATAAAAGAGAAGATATTAATGCTACAATATATTAATGCTACAAGATATTAATGCTACAAATGTTCCTTTTACCTGGCAAGAGTCCTTGCCTCCCTCCAGGAAACCAGCACAGAACATGGAATCAGTGATCATCCCAGGGTAAGAGTTGTCACAAGCCTTGTCAGAGAGAATAGGCACCTGCACACACTGCAGCTTGTTGCTATCAGCAGCTGCAAAGCAAGTTTCCAAAATGAGGCCCAGAAGTTAAGAGCAGTCAAAAAGGGGTGTCATATTTTTAATTCTAAATACAAATAGTACGTGACTGAAAAATTCAATGTTTAAATATTGCTTTTAGAACAATTTTTAGCATTAAAATCCTTGAACTGTAAAATTGTACTGTAAAAACAGCATCTGCCACATTTTCACAATGAAATAAATAGTCAGTGTGTATAACATTTGAAGTCTCTACTCACTGGAGCTCATGGTGTTTCCCCATCCAGAGACTGTGCACAATGTTCCGGCAGGAGGGCAGCTTTTAGGCAGTGCAACAGGCTGCACAAAGTTGTTCAGAGTGGCAGGCTTATTCAGCTTGATAAGCATGACGTCATTGTCAATGGTGGCAGAGTTATAGTTGGGATGGCGGATGACACGAGAAGAGGAGATGAACTGCTCAGTACCTTCATTAATCTGAATGTGGTGCTCGCCCAGACGAACTTCCACACGACTAGAGATAGGATGTAAATAATTCTAGAGGTGCATTTTCCTTAATGAGTAATAAATTAATAATTAGTCAAATCACTTACGACTTGTAGCAGTGAGCAGCAGACACAACCCAGTTCTGATTGATCAGAGAACCACCACAGAAGTGATAGCCAGCATTCAGAGACACTTGCCAGGGCTGGGAGTTGCGTGTGCACTCATACCCTCCAACAATCTTGTCATCCTCCAGAGCAACTGCAAACATAAAACAGAATTTAAGCAAAGGTTGTACATCAGAATATAATAATAATTATTATAAAATGTGTAATATTATATACTTACAACAAGCTCCTACAAGCAAAAGCAGAACCAGAGACCTCATGATGGCTGTTGATCACCTACCATATGGATCTCACTTTCCACTCTTATTTATGTGAACCAGTAGTCCCATATGGACCAATGAGAATTTCATACCTAAAGTTAATCTAAACTCTGATAAGTTACTCTGTAAATGAACGACTACAAATGACCAAAAATAACTGGGAAGCAACACCTGGTTATGTTTCATAATTTCTGTGACTCAATAATCCTTTTTATTTCTTTAAACTTGCTGTAGTTGTACAAACCCGATTCTAAAAGATTTGGGACACTACAAATTGTGAATTAAAACATAATGTTTTACGATGTGTAAGTTCCAAATTTCAATATTTTATTCAGAATACAACATAGATGACATATCAAATGTTTAAACTGAGAAAATTTATCATTTTAAGGGAAAAATAAGTTGCTATTAAAATTCATGGCATCAACACATCTTAAAAAAGTTGGGACAAGGCCATGTTTACCACTTTGTTGCATCCACTCTTCTTTTCATGCTGTCACACTGTTTTCATACATGTCCTGCACCACCCTCACATACTTCACTGCCACAAATGACTTCATTATACAATACCAAAACTCTTCTCTTGGCACAACTCTTTTTAAAATCTACAAACACAATGCAAATCATTGTGACCTTCTCTATACATCTCCATCCACATTCTTAAAGCAAATATTGCATCTGTAGTGCTCTTTCTCGGCATGAAACCATACTGTTGCTCACAGATGGTCACCTCTTCTCTCAGCCTGGCTTCCACTACTCTTTGCCATAACTTCATGGTGTGACTGATCAATTTTATTTCCTTGTAGTTACTGCAGGTCTGCACATCTCCCTTATTCTTAAAAATCTGTACCAGCACACTTCTTCTCCATTTCTCTATCATCCTCTCACCATCCAAAATTTTGTTGAACAATTTAGTTAAAAACCCCACTTCCAACTCTGCTAAACATCTCCACTCTTCTACTGTTATGTCTGACCTCTTCCCTAAATCTCACACTACAGACTTCCTTCTCCAGTTACACCATCTTATTCTGTTTTCATTCCTCACTCTCCTTCTTTTTCTTCTTTACCTTTAATATCATCCTAGAAACCATCCGATGCTGTCTAGCTACACTGTCCACTACCAACAAATTATGGTCTCAAATCTGTTTCAGGTTGCATTTCCTACATAGAATATAGTCCACTTGTGTGCATCTTCCTCCACTCTTATTCATGACCCTATGCTCCTCCTTTTTTGTAAAAAAAAAAAACAAGTATTCACTAATGCCATTTCCATCCTTTTCACACAATTTGCCTCCATCTTCTCTTCTACATTCCACTCCTTGAGGCCATACCTACAATTACGTCCTCATCAACCCTGTTCCCTTCACCAACATGTCCATTGAAGTTTGCCCAAATATTCAATCTTTCTTTGCTAGTTACAATTTCCATCACTTTACCCATGAGAATAGGTTTTCTTTTAAGTCTGGTTCCTCTCAAAGTTTCTTTCTCATAACATCTATGGGAGTTTTTCCTTGACACAGTCGCCATGGCTGCTCATCAGGGATAAATACACATCATTCACCTTGACTCTTAAATTCTGTAAAGCTGCTTTGAGACAATGTCTGTTGTGAAAAGCTCTATAGAAATCAACTTAACTTGACTTAATATCATCCAACTCACACAAGAATCTTCTTTGACGACTATAGTTCAATACCTATCTTTATTCAGATTTTAAACAGGAGTGGGTGTGGTCTAAACTGAAATTTTTTTTGGATGCATCATAATTTTCACATCATTATAACAGCTAACTGTAAATTGTTTTGAGATTGACTTATAACTCCCCAATGACTGATGAGCAGCAACCATTGCTTTTCTGAGGTCATGGCTGATGTCCTTTTATCTGACATTTTCTAGCCTTAAAAGTAATTGGTCCAGAAAAAGATTGTCAAATGTATTACTTCTATGCATGTAGTCAAAAGTGGTACAGAGGTGGTTCCTAATTATTCTCTTATTAGATGTGAAAATAGAAAAGGTGTACTTCTCAATGTTTTTTGTACATTTGTTTGTACAAGTTACAACTGGCGATACCCACTTTGCCACAAATAGCGTCAAGGTATTTAGAGAGAACATTTGATTTTTCTTAAAGAATTGCTGCAGTTCTGTTAGACAGATGACAAAATAATTAGTTTTAAAGTGTTAAGATATCGTTTTTGCATAGTGGAGAAATCTCTTTAATCATGTATTTTTTTTCCAGACTTTGTTAAGGGGGTTTTGTTTTCAGTTTGCTCCCCCACTACTTCTATATGCTTTCTTATTAATAACACATGGGATATTGCTATAAGCTGATCAGTAAGAAAAGAAGCTCTTGCTATTCTGGTTCTGGGTGTAATTGCCCAAAATTGAAAGTCTATTAAATTATTTGATTTATATTTATGTAACCACCAATAATTCATTTACAGCACCAACTAATAAACTAGCACCAAAATAAATACCACACCAGAAATATTCAAACTAAACTTTATATTATTTTAGTACAAATTATAAGTACAATTATATATTACTTTTTGTCATTAGAGAAAACGTTGGAAGAGTCATATGAGTTTTATTCCTTTATTTAAATAATTTTAACGTAACATCATCTGTTAGACTTTGCAGAGTGATGTTGCTGTATTTTAAGTGAGCTGGAGCAGATTTAATTGCTGGCCATTGTCTGGGAAATCCAGTTGGTGAAAATGCAGACCTAATTATTCTCTTAATGGATGTAAAAATAGGAAAGTTGTACTTCTCAATGTTTTTTGTACATTTGGTTGTAAAAGTTACAATTGACGATACCCTCTCTGCCACAAATAGCTCCAAGGTGTAGAGGGATAATCATATTTTTCTTAAAGAACTGCTGCAGTTCTGTTAGACCAGGGGTGTCAAACTCAGGTGTAATTATATTTGGCCCGCGACATTATATCAAATGTGTATTAGTGCTGGCCCGCCAGTATATAGCTCATACACCGCTAATACTACAAATCCCAGAATGCTCCGCTAATACTACAAATCCCAGAATGCGTTGTTAGTGCGTTGGCGCGTCAGTCGAGACCGCTGAAAAACTCCGCCTATTTAGTCCTGAATTTACCCGGAGATTTACCGATATTGTAGCCCAGAAATGCAGATTTGAACTGCTCAGTAATCCGTTTGTGGTTGACGTGGAAAGCGCACCAACCAACCTCCAAATGGAGATGATTGAACTCCAGTGTACAGACACGCTCAAGTCAAAGTACGACTCTGTGTGTGCTGCACAGTTTCCATGTTTTCTCCCAGACACACTGTTCCAACTCCGTGCCCAAGCTGCTCAAACGCCTTCTGTGTTCACCAGCACCTATCTGTGTGTGTAACTGTTCTCTTTAATGAAGATGAACAAAACACCACTCAGGAGTCTCACTGATGAACATCTTCACTCTATCCTGAGGATTTCCTCAGCTCAGAGCCTAAACTCAGACATTGATGCACATGTATCTAAGAAGAGATTCAGGTATCTGTCTTCAACTAATGAATTAATGTTGTCTTTATGCACTTTTCTTACTCCATGGCATGGACTGTTAATGGTTGAAAGATTGCTTTTTTTTAATTGAAGGAAATTATTTTTTTTGGTTTTGTTGTTGGCCTGTGAAAAATGATTTACATTATAAAGGAATTTGAAAGTCTATATATAGAGAGAGACATAATAAGAAACGAATACCACTGATTTGTGTTTTATTTCAAATTAAATTTCTCATGTGTTTATAATATTAAACTTTGGTTGTTCCAGATTTAATGTTAATGCAGAACTAAAGTTTGCTTCCATATGAAAAGGTTCAACATTAAACATCTAGAGAGAAGGGAAAACATGCCCAATAGCAGTAATTTTTTCAATAAATATTGAGTTTGGCCAGCGACTTTGTCCCAGTTTTTAATTTTGGCCCACTGTGAATTTGATTTTGACACCCCTGTGTTAGACAGATGACAAAACAAGTCCTCGTAACTGAGATTAGTTTTAGAGTGTTGAGTTGTAGTTTTTTGCATAGTGGAGAAATCTCTTTACTCAGTTTGCTCCCCCACTACTTTTATATGATTTCTTAGTAATAAAACATGGAATATTGCTGTAAGCTGATGAGTAAGAATCTTTTGCTATTCTGATTCTGGGTGTAGTAGTTTAACATTTATTGATATTCATGTAACCATGTTAATTCTCATAAGAATTTTAAAATTCCGCACCAACTAATAAACTAGCACAAAAATACATAACACACCATAAATATTCAAATGAAACGTTATATTATTTTAGTACAGAATATTTTTTTTGTCATTAGAGAAAAAGTTGGAAGTGTCAAATGAGTTTTATTCATTTATTTAAATAATTTTAACATAACATCAGCTGTAGAGCTTTGCAGAATGACATTGCTGTATTTTAAGTGAGCTGGAGCAGATTTAATTGCTGGCCATTGTCTGGGAAATCCAGTTAGTGAAAATGCAGACCTAAAAAAGGAGTAAGAACATTGTGTTACAAAAACTTTTGCTATACAGAATCTAAAAAATCATATCACATTATAACTGAGTACATTTAATTTACCTTGGCATAGACACCAGGGCGATTCTTCTGAGCACAACCATAACCCCAAGACACAATACCCTGCAGCTCACCATTGCACACCACAGGGCCACCAGAGTCACCCTGAGTGATAAAAAAGAAAATTATTGTTTATAAGGCTTTTAAATGTAAAAATTGCTTGTGGTATAAAAGAGAAGATATTAATGCCACAAATGTTCCTTTTACCTGGCAAGAGTCCTTGCCTCCCTCCAGGAAACCAGCACAGAACATAGAATCAGTGATCATCCCAGGGTAAGAGTTGTCACAAGCCTTGTCAGAGAGAATAGGCACCTGCACACACTGCAGCTTGTTGCTATCAGCAGCTGCAATGCAAGTTTCCAAAATGAGACCCAGAATTTAAGAGCAGTCAAAGAGGGGTGTCATATTTTTAATTCTAAATACAAATACTACGTGACTGAAAAATCAAATGTTTAAATATTGCTTTTAGAACATTAGTGTTATAATAGTAATGTTTTCATAATGCAATTAATTTTTAGCATAAAAATCCTTGAACTGTAAAATTGCATTTTAACAGCATCTGCCACATTTTCAGAATAAAATAAATAGTCAGTGTGTATAACATTTGAAGTCTTTACTCACTGGAGCTCATGGTGTTTCCCCATCCAGAGACTGTGCACAATGTTCCGGCAGGAGGGCAGCTTTTAGGCAGTGCAACAGGCTGCACAAAGTTGTTCAGAGTGGCAGGCTTATTCAGCTTGATGAGCATGACGTCATTGTCAATGGTGGCAGAGTTATAGTTGGGATGGCGGATGACACGAGAAGAGGAGATGAACTGCTCTGTACCTTCATTAATCTGAATGTGGTGCTCACCCAGACGAACTTCCACACGACTAGAGATGGGATGTGAATCAAGTTCTAGAGGTGCATTTTCCTTAATGAGTAATAAATTAATCATCAGTCAAATCACTTACGACTTGTAGCAGTGAGCAGCAGACACAACCCAGTTCTGATTGATCAGAGAACCACCACAGAAGTGATAGCCAGCATTCAGAGACACTTGCCAGGGCTGGGAGTTGCGTGTGCACTCATACCCTCCAACAATCTTGTCATCCTCCAGAGCAACTGAAAACAGAATTTAAACAAAGGTTGCACATCAGAATATAATAATTATTATTATACACTTATTATTATTATTATTATTATTATTATTATTATTATTATTATTATTATTATTATTATTATTATATACTTACAACAAGCTCCTACAAGCAAAAGCAGGACCAGAGACCTCATGATGCCTGTGAATCACCTACCATATGGATCTCACTTTCCACTCTTATTTATGTGAACCAGTAGTCCCAAATGGACCAATGAGCATTTCATACCTAAATGTAATCTAAATTCTGATAAGTGACTCTGTAAATGAATGACTGTAAATTACCAAAAATAACTGGGAAGCAACACCTGGTTATGTTTAAGAATTTCTGTGAATCAATAATCTTATATTTTTTTTATTGATTTAAACTTGCTGTAGTTGTAGTTTTGCAGCTGTTAAATTTCATGAATTTTAAGGCCAATTTTAAACTATTCCACAAAGTAACAGTGAAGTGTAACTACCAATATACTAATACGTCAACTACAATAAAATGCTGTTTTATGTATAATTAAAGTTTTTTTTTTATTGTGTTTATAAATTATTTTACTGTTGATTACCACAATAGTTTAACCCCCAATGAAAATTATGTTAATATAATAAGTGTGTGTTCATCTGTTTAATAATAATATTACACAATCCATAAATGCAAGGCTATGGAGTGATGTGAACAGCACAACATACACTGATACATTAATTTTCCAGTTGCTGGTCTGATAGTCTGTTATCTCTATAACTTCGAGCCCGTTTTCTTGCTGATAGTCTGTCACTCTCCTAACAGCTGAGGATTTCAAACATATCCTCCTGCCTTCAACACACATAGCTATAAAACGATGGCTTCATAGTGAACAGCAGAATAAAGAAACAAAGCAGCTCAAGAATATCTAAGTCAAGTCACTTCATGTGTGATTCTTTAGTCATTCCTTTATGGCTGGTATATAGTAAAACAAAACTGTTTTTCCAGGAATGTGTGCAAAATAGAACTTACAAAGTAGTAGAGGACAGAACACTACATACATTTAGATACACAAAAGTGTAAGACAAGTGTAAGACAATAAGTACTCAAAGCAAAAAATATAGAAACATTTTGTCTGCTAATTTGCAGAGAAATGCATCTTATCTAATAGAGAGAAGATCAAAATTCATCATGCAGCAAGACATTGACTGAAAACACTGGCAAAAGAGTAAAGAACATGATCTAAGGACAAAATATAGGAAAGTTTTAGTCTAGTCAATATTGATTCATCTGTTACAAAAGGTGACAAATTTATAACATCTAGATGCAAATATCATGACATGAAAGTAAAATCATATCTTTTGAGCTTTAATTTAAGTCTGTTGTTTAAAGCAAAAACAAAAGAATTGCTCTTGTAATTTCAGTGCTTTTAAAAGAGACTCATATTCAACTTTATTGAGACACTCGCAGCAAACATGACTGCAGTAAAATGTCTGATGTTTAAACTGTCAGATGAAGTCATGTTAAAATCTGATTACACCATAAGATGGCGCCACCGCATGTTTTCTTCTTTTTGGCTGCTCCCGTTAAATCATCTGTCTCCGTACCGCCCTGTCCTCTACATCTGCCTCATTCGAATTAACCACATGCATATATTCCTTCACCACAACCATTGACCTCCATCTTGGCCTTCCTCTAGTCCTGCTTTCTGGCTGCTCCATCCTCAGCATTCTTCTACAAATATACCCCATGTCCCTCCTCTGCACATGACCAAACCATCTCAATCATGCCTTTTTCACCTTGTGTCTAAAACGACCTACATGTGCTGTCTCTCTATTAAACTCGTTTCTAATCCTGTCTATCTTTGTCACATCCAATGAAAAATCACAAACTCTTCAGCTCTGCTACCTCCAGCTCAAGCTCCTGTCTTTTACTCAATGCCACTGTGTCTAAACCATACAACATCGCAGGTCTCACCACAGTCCTATAAACTTTCCCTTTCACTCTTGCAGATCCCCTTCTTATACAAATCACCCTGTCACTCTTCTCCACCCACTTCACCCTGCCTGCACTCTTTTCTTCACTTCTCTAAAGCACTCTACTTTACTTTACACAGTTGATCCCAGGTACTTAAACTCATCCCCTTCACCACCCTTCTCCTTGCAACTGCACAAATCCACTCCTCCCTCTCATTTACACACATTTACTCTGTTTTACTTCTACTGACTTTCATACCCTTTTTCTTCCCATACTTTCACTTCTCCAGGCTCATCTTAACATGCTCCCTACTCTCACCACAAATAACAATATCATCCATAAACATCATATTCCATGGAGACTTCTGTCTGACCTTGTCCGTCAACCTGTCCATCACCACTGCAAACAGTAAAGGGCTCATAACCGATTCCTAGATGCAGTCCAACCTCCACCTTGAACCAGCCAGTCATTCTTACAGCACACTTCAGTGTTGTTACACTGTATTCATACATGTCCTGCACCACCCTCACATACTTCTCTGCCACAAATGACTTCCTTATACAATACCAAAACTCTTCTCTTGGCACAACTCTTTTTTAAATCTGCAAACACACAATGCAAATCATTGTGACCTTCTCTATACTTCTCCATCAACATTCTTAAAGCAAATATTGCATCTGTAGTGCTCTTCCTCAGCATGAAACCATACTGTTGCTCACAGATGGTCACCTCTTCTATCATCCTGGCTTCCACTACTCTTTGCCATAACTTCATGATGTGACCGATCAATTTCATTCCCTTGTAGTTACTGCAGGTCTGCACATCTCCCTTATTCTTAAAAGTCTGTACCAGCACACTCCTTCTCCATTTCTCAGTCATCCTCTCACCATCCAAAATTGTGTTGAACGATCCAGTTAAAAACCCCACTTCCAACTCTGCTAAACATCTCCACTCTTCTACTGTTATGTCTGACCTCTTCCCTAAATCTCACACTACAGACTTCCTTCTCCAGTTACACCATCTTATTCTGTTTTCATTCCTCACTCTCCTTCTTTTCTTCTTTACCTTTAATATCATCCTAGAAACCATGTTGTCTAGCTACACTGTCCACTACCTGTTGCATCTCCTACATAGAATATAGTCCACTTGTGTGCATCTTCTTCCACTCTTATTCATGACCCTATGCTCCTCCTTTTCGTAAAAAAAAAAAGTATTGACTACTGCCATTTCCATCCTTTTCACACAATTTACCCCCATCTGCTCTTTTACATTCCACTTCTTGAGGCCATACCTACGATTACGTCCTCATCAACCCTGTTCCCTTCACCAACATGTCGATTGAAGTTTGCCCCAATCATCAATCTTTCATTCCTAGTTACAATTTCCATCACTTTACCCATGAGAATGGGTTCTCATTTAAGTCTGGTTCCTCTCAAGGTTTCTTTCTCATAACATCTAAGGGAGTTTTTCCTTGCCACAGTCGCCATGACTGCTCATCAGGGATTAATACACATCATTCACCTTCACATCGTTAACTCTTAAATTCTGTAAAGCTGCTTTGAGACAATGTCCGTTGTGAAAAGCACTATAGAAATCAACTTAACTTGACTTGACTTCATCCAACTCACACCAGAATCTTTTTTTGCGACTATAGTTCAATACCTATCTTTATTTAGATTTTAAACAGGAGTGGGTGTGGTCTAAACTGAATTTTTTTTGGATGCATCATAATTTTAACATCATTATTTCACCTAACATAATTCTAATGGTTTCATGGTCTATTGCCCTGTTACATTCACATTCAATTCTTTTCATTTTAGAACAGCTAACTAAATTTTTTTTGAGATGGACTTATAACTCTTCAATGATTGATGTGCAGCAACAATTGCTTTTCCGAGGTAATGGCTGATGTCCTTTTATCTGACATTTTCTAGCCTTAAAGGTACTTGCTCCAGCAACAGATTGTCAAATGTATTACTTCTATGCATGTAGTCAAAAGTGGTACAGAGGTGGTTCTCTTTCAAACATTCGTTCGGTATTTCAATATGGGAATCGCCTCAGGCGTGACCAAACCTGGAAGCATCAATAACACCACGTCTGTCAGCTGACAGACCAATCATGACAGTGATGTGGGAGTCCCGCCTTCCTATATACACCATTGCTAACGGTCCCTGCCTCATTTTCGTTCTCTTCCCTGTGCAGATTCTTTAGGAAGCTATCCTCGGCAGTTCCTCTAGGGGTGGTCGCTTAACTGTTCACGGTCAAACCGTTAAGGTACGTCTTTGAGCACGGCTGTTTATTGAGGGGAATATTCACTGTCAAAGCGGATATTCACTTCTGCAGTTTCTTTCTTTATTTTCTTTCTTCATTTCTTCACCTTGCGTTGAGCGTATAGTGAAATATCGTTTAGACCCGTTTTTCGAGAAGTACGTTGTGGTGATCTTGTTTTTCTTTTCCAGTGTTTGCACCTCCGTTATGGCGACTGCGAGCTCATCCGGTTGCACGGCGGCGGGGAAAGATCAATCCCTACCGTGTGCATGCGGGTCTATGATCTCGGCTAAAGACTCTCATTCCCAAGGCATCGTGTGCTTAAGAGTTTGTCACGCACAGGCTGTGCTCGCTAACCCCGAGTGCTGCCCGCACTGCGCCCGCTTCCCGTTAAGGGTTCGGGAGCGTTGAATGCGAGTTTCAGCCGCGAATAATGGAGACCTATGTCTCTCTCCGCTGCCCGCGGAGAGGGACGAGGATGCTTGTCAAGCACAGTGTAGCTGGGGAGAGTTGATGGACGAGGTCTCTCCTGTCCTTCCTTCACTCTTCGAATCGAACCCTTTAGTGGGTGACAAGGGTGAGGAAGAGGAAGATGATGAGGTTGCTAATTTTTTGGAGGAAGATTTGGAGGACGACAAGGAGGATGCTATCCTTCCTCCTGATCTTCTCTCCAGGCCTGGAAGTGCTACAGGCCCTTCCCCTATGCCAGGTGAGCTGGACCTCGTGGAGATTTGTAGGAGAGCAGCCAAAAAGCTCTCCATCGAATGGCTATCTCAGCAGGTGCATCATGACGCTGAGAGGGATTTGTATGACGGGAAGAGGCTGCCATTGCGCACTTCTTTAGTTAAGCAGCTGATTCCTGCTGTACCGGCGTGTGTCACAGAAATGCGTCGTTTTTGGGACAAACCCTTCTCACATAGAGTGCCCGTTAAGCGTTTCTCTAGACTGGAGGTGCACAATATGGAGGATTTGGGGTTGTCCGCCTCTCTTTTCCAGAAAATCTACCGTTCCTCGGCCCTGGCGGTTAGAGCTCTGAATGCCACCTCACTGCTCACAGCATACCAGGCGGAGCTCATGGAAGAGATGGGGAGGCAGATTGATGCTGGGTCACCCGACTCAGCTTTGTGGGAAGAGATCTGCGTCATTGCGGATCTCAACCTGCGTTCGTCTAGAGGTGCGGTCCAAAGCTGCGGCCACAGCATGGGCCTCGCTGTGGTGGGCGAAAGAGCCCTGTGGTTGGGGTTGACAAGCTTATCGGAGAGGAAGAAGGTGGAGTTCCTTGATGCCCCGATAGAGCCGAAAGCCCTTTTTGGGGTTGCGGTGGCGCATATGCGCCAACAATGCGATCTACAAAAAAAGATGGTGGAGCGATTGAGGCATGTCTCCCAAGAAAGCCTCCTGCTCGCCCCCCCCAATCCGCCTGGGTTTAGGGCCCCTAGGCAACCCCTACCCCAGCAGTCAATGAGTGTGGAGCCCCAGGCCAGGGGCAAGGCCTCTTTTGCAGCGGCAGCGGCTAGGCATCACCCAGCGGACCCTCAGGGAGGGAAGAAAAGGTGGGCGACCTAACCTGTGGTCTGATTTTGGGTGCAAAGAGGGGCGCCAGCACTCTCAGAGTTTCTGTAGCACCCCTCGACTCATCTCAGGAGTCTTGTCCTCCACCTCCAGTGAAAAGGCGTTGGGGAGTGTTTCAAAGACTATGTTCAGCGGAAGAAAGTTCTCCAGTTGGAGTGTTGGCACCAGTTTCCCCAGTGCCTGGAAAGTTACTTCTCCCCTCTCCACCCACGGGGTTATGCAAGAGAGAGAGCAGAAGGTTCCATGTTCGTTCCCAAAGAATAAAGAGTTGTTCTGTGCATCCAGGCAGCGGGCCGAGGGCACAGATGTGTGTAAAAAAAAGTACAAAAAAACACACACACAATAAAACTCGAATCAGAGTTGCAACCCCCGGCTCCGCCGCCAGATGGTGCCACCGCGCCATCTGTGAGCGAGAGCCGCAGAGGCCCGCTCTCTGCTCGCGCAGTTTATCTTTGGGTTTTATCCACAATACAGTGTGGATATCGCCTGCAATTTGCTGTGAGACCACCGCTCTTCAGCGGCGTGGTTTGGTCAATGGTGGAGGGCGAATCTGCTCAGGTTTTGGAGGACAAAATAACCTCCTTACTGAGCAAAGGGGTAATTCGATCGGCCGCAAGAGAACAGCCAGCCCGGTACTTTGTCGTTCCCAAGAAAGGGGAGGGGGTCTCCATCCCATTCTGGATTTACAGAACCTCAACAAACACCTCAGAAAGTACAAGTTCAAAATGCTCACATTGAAAGCTTTGTACAGTGTTATTCGTCCCAGAGACTGGTTTACATCAGTGGATCTGAAGGACGCGTATTTTCACATAAGCATTTATCCGGCACACAGGAAATTGCTACGCTTTGCCTATCGGGGCACAGCCTACAAATATAATACGGTTCCGTTCGGGCTGGCTCTAGCGCCACGGATCTTTACCAAATGTGTCGAAGCTGCACTGTTACCGCTGAGAGCAGCGGGTCTCAGAGTGTCAGCGTATTTGGACGATCTCCTCATCTGCGCTCCGTCACGGCAGCAAGCGGAGGTGGATACGAGTGTGCTTCTGTCTCACCTGACTGGCTTAGGCTTCAGAATAAACGAGACAAAAAGCTGCTTGGTGCCCACACAGGAAATAATCTACCTGGGCTCAGGCTAAACTCAGACCTGAATCAGGCTTTTCTTTCAGAAAAGTGCATCAGGTCGAATCGCGGTTGTCTCTCTCTTTTCCAGAGAGGAAAAAAGGTTCTATTTAGACTCTATTTACGCTTGCCGGGGCTGATGGCTTCGGCAGTGTCTGTCATACCGTTGGGACTGTTGCGAATGAGAGAGTTTCAGTGCTGGGTTACGGCGCAGCGCTTATGTCCGAAGCGCCACCTCAATCGCAAAGTGATAGTGTCATCACTGTGCTTACATGCTCTCCATCACTAGAGAAATCGCGTTTTTCCCGAACCCTAACCCTAACCCTAACCCTGAGAAAAGTAGTGACGACGGATGCATCGCTCACGGGTTGGAGTGCGGTGTGCGAAAGCAGGATAGCGAAAGGAAAATGGCCAGTTTCGCTTCGGGGCGCGTACATAAACTTTCTGGAGCTGTTAACGGTGTTTCTAGCTTTGAAACATTTCGTGCAGTTTCTTCGGGGTCACCACGTATTGGTCAGATCAGACAACACGATGGCAGTGGCGTACATAAATCGCCAGGGCGGAATGCGCTCTCCTCGACTTCACAGTCTAGTGTGAGAGCTCATGGTGTGGGGCATGGAGCATTTCCTATTGCTGCGAGCGACTCATGTGCCAGGAGTGATGAATCTTCTTCTTCTTTCGGCTGCTACCATTAGGGGTCGCCACAGCGGATCATCCGTCTCCATACCACCCTGTCCTCTACATCTGCCTCTTTCACACCAACTACCTGCATGTCTTTCCTCACCACATCCATGAACCTCCTCCTTGGCCTTCCTCTTTTCATCCTACCTGGTGGCTCCATCCTCAGCATTCTTCTACCAATATAAATCATGTTCCTCCTCTGCACATGCCCAAACCATCTCAATCTCGCCTCCTTCACCTTGTCACCAAAACATCCTACATGCGCTGTCCCTCTAATAAACTCATTTCTAATCTTGTCCATCCTCGTCACTCCCAACGAAAACCTGAACATCTTCAGCTCTGCTACCTCCAGCTTTGCTCCTGTCTTTTACTCAATGCCACTGTCTCTAAACCATACAACATCGCAGGTCTCACCACAGTCCTATAAACTTTCCCTTTCATTCTTGCAGATACCCTACTATCACAAATCACTCATGTCACTCTTCTCCACCCACTCCACCCTGCCTGCACTCTTTTCTTTACTTCTCTAACACACTCTCCATTACTTTGCACTGTTGACCCCAGGTACCTGAACTCCTCCACCTTCTCCACCTTTTCTCTCTGCAACCGCACCACTCCACTGCCCTCCCTCTCATTCACACATGTACTCCGTCTTACTCCTACTGACTTTCATTTCCCTTCTCTCCAGTGCGTATCTCCACCTCTCCAGGCTCTTCTCAACCTGCTCACTACTCTCACCACAAATCACAATATCATCCGCAAACATCATCGTCCAGGGAGACTTCTGCCTGACCTCGTCCGTTAACTTGTCCATCACCACTGCAAACAGGAAAGGGCTCAGGGCCTTTCCTGACATGATCCTTGATGCAGTCCAACCTTCACCCTGAACCAGTCTGTCGTTCCTAGTGCACACTTTACTGCTGTCACACTGTCCTCATACATGTCCTGCACCACCCTTACATACTTCTCTGACACACCTGACTTCCTCATACAATACCACAACTCCTTTCTTGGCACTCTGTCGTACGCTTTCTCTAAATCCACAAATACACAATGCAACTCCTTCTGACCTTCTCTATACTTCTCCATCAACATTCTCAATGCAAATAAGGCATCTGTGGTGCTCTTCCTCGGCATGAAACCATACTGTTGCTCACAGATGGTCACCTCTTCTCTCAGCCTGGCTTCCACTAGTCTTTCCCATAACTTCATAGTGTGACTGATCAACTTAATTCCACTGTAGTTACTGCAGGTCTGCACATCTCCCTTATGCTTAAAAATCGGTACCAGCACACTCCTTCTCCATTCCTCAGGCATCCTCCCACCTTCCAGAATCTTGTTAAACAATCTGGTTAAAAACTCCACTACCATCTCTCCAAAACATCTCCACGCTTCTACAGGTATGTCATCTGGTCCAACCGACTTTCCACTCTTCATTCACTTAATGGCTGCTCTCACTTCCTCCTTACTAATCCTATCTACATCCTGCTTCACCAACTCCACATCATCCAACCTTCTCTCTCTGATTTTCCTCATTCATCAGCTGCTCAAAATACTCCCTCCACCTTCTCAACACACTCTTCTCATTAGTCAACACATTTCCAGCTTGGTCCCTCTGCCTGGCCAATCGGTATAAATTATTTTCTCCTTCCTTAGTGTCCAACCTCTCATACAGCTCTTCATATGCCTTTTCCTTTGGCCACATCCCTCTTTACCTGCTGCCGCATCTCCTTGTACTCCTGCCTACATTTCACATCACTCTGTCTATCCCACTTCTGTTTTGCCAACCTCTTTCTCCTTATCCTCTCCTGCACTTCCTCATTCCACCACCACGTCTCCTTGTCTTGCTTTCTATTTCCAGATGTCGTTTCTAGGTACACCATCTACCACTACATCTAATTCACTCCAGAATCTTTCCTTCTCCTCCATCTCACAGCCTACTTGTGGAGCATAGGCACTGATGACATTTATCATCATCCCTTTAACTTCCAGCTTCACATTCATCACCCTATCAGAAACTCTCTTCACCTCCACTACACTCTTACTGTACTCTTCCTTCAGGATTAGATTAGATTAGATTAGATTCAACTTTATTGTCATTACACATGTACAAGTACAAGGCAACGAAATGCAGTTTGGGTCTAACCAGAGTGCAATAACAGCAAGTGCAGGATATATAGTTTTGCACTTGCTGTTATTGCACTCTGGTTAGACCCAAACTGCATTTCGTACTTGTACATGTGTAATGACAATAAAGGATCACCTCTACACCATTTCTCTTTCCATCCACACCATGATAGAACAGTTTGAACTCACCTCCAATGTTTCTGGCCTTACTCCCTTTTCACTTGGTCTCCTGAACACACAACATATCTACCTTTCTCCTCTCCATCATATCAGCTATCTCTCTCCCTTTACCAGTCATAGTAACAACATTTAAAGTACCAACCCGAACCTCCACTATACTACAATGCTCCTTTCCCTGCCATCTCCATACACGTCTTCCTCCTCTCCTTCTCTTCCTCTGGCCAACAATTTTCACTGGTACCCTGTCGGCTAACGATACCTGTGGCGGTCGTTGTTAACCCGGGCCTCGACCGATCCGGTATGAAATTCTCATTTGTGATCCGCATATTTGATTTGGCACATGTTTTACACTGGACACCCTTCCTAACGCAACCCTCCCCATTTACCCGGGCTTGGGACCGGCACTAACAGTGCACTGGCTTGTGCATCCATAATAGCTGGGTTGCCGGGAGTGATGAATGCGGGGGTGGATTTCTTGTCCAGGGAAAATGGTGGTCTCTCCACCCTCAGGTGAACATGTTATGGGAGAGATTCGGCCGGGCCACCGTAGATTTACATTTACATTTACATTTGCGGCATTTAGCAGACGCCCTTATCCAGAGCGACGTACAAACGTGCTTTAAATCTCTTCGCCTTGCGAATATTCCAACTCCTGCGCGATCGTCCCTGGCCTCTCCTGTTGCACAGAGATCTCCTCTCGCAAGCACGCGGAGAGATTTTTCACCCGGCACCGGACAGAGTAGCTCTCTGGGCCTGGCCCATGAGAGGATGAATCCCAGTGTCACTGGTTTGCCTCCGAAGGTGATTGAGACGATTTAGAATGTGAGAGCAGCTTCGATGTGCTCTGCATATGATAAGTTAACATATGAGTGTGTTTGAACTATGGTGCGCTCAAAGACAGATTATCCCTTTTCACTGTTCTGTGGCAGAAGTGTTGTGCTTTTTGCAAGAACTTTTGGATAAGGGCGGGGCGTTTTTAACCGGCTTCACTGTCTGTGTCCTGTCCGTGCATTACATCACTATGTTGACAGGACGAAGGGATTGAGACGGAGTAATCAGCTGTTTGTTTCATGGGCTGATTCGTTTAAAGGAAGACCTGTTTCCTGGCAGCACCTGTCCCATTGGCTCGTGGAGGCTATTATATTGAGTTATAATAGCGTGGGTCTTAGCCCTCCAGAAGGACTGAGGGCTCATAGTACCCGTGGCTTGGCCACTTCGTGGGCACTTTTTGAGGGCGTTTCGATTCAGGACATTTGTGCGGCAGCATGCTGGGCTTTGGCATATATATATATATATATATATATATATATATATATATATATATATATATATATATAAAATGTGTGTATATGTATGTTCGTGTATGTATACGTGTATATGAAAGGGAATGACAATGGATGATGGAAACATTGTTGATCGGATGTTTGTCATTTCTCTCACATTTCCGCTCTCTTCTTTGAGAGAGATCATTTCATTTTATCACATCACTGAATTGGTTGACACCTGCTTCGGACAGCATATCTGCAATATGGGAGTTGTCTATATCCCATAGTGAGATACCGAACGAATGTTTGAAAGAGAACTTTAGGTTACTTACGTAACCCTGGTTCTCTGATAACAGGAGTGAGGTATCTCACTGCACTTCATTCCTTGTAGTTCATGAAGAAGAGATATGTGAGAATGAGGCAGGGACCGTTAGCAACGGTGTATATAGGGAGGCGGGACTCCTGCATCACTGTCGTGATTGGTCTGTCAGCCGACAGACGTGGTGTGATTGATGCTTCCAGGATTGGTCACGTCCGAGGCGATTCCCATAGTGAGATACCTCACTCCTGTTATCAGAGAACCGGGGTTACGTAAGTAACCTAAAGTTCCTAATTATTCTCTTATTAGATGTGAAAATAGAAAAGGTGTACTTCTCAATGTTTTTTGTACATTTGTTTGTACAAGTTACAATTGGCGATACCCACTTTGCCACAGATAGCTTCAAGGTATTTAGAGAGAACATTAGATTTTTCTTAAAGAATTGCTGCAGTTCTGTTAGACAGATGACAAAATAAGACCTAGTAACTGAGATTAGTTTTAGAGTGTTGAGATGTCTTTTTTGCATAGTGGAGAAATCTCTTTAATCATGTATATTTTTTCCAGACTTTGTTAAGGGGGTTTTGTTTTTAGTTTGCTCCCCCACTACTTCTATATGCTTTCTTATTAATAAAACATGGATTATTGCTGTAAGCTGATGAGTAAAAAAAGAAGCTCTTGCTATTCTTATTCTGGGTGTAGTTGCCTAAAATTGAAAGTCTATTAAATTATTTGATTTATATTTATGTAACCACCAATAATTCATATACAGCACCAACTAATAAACTAGCACCAAAATAAATACCACACCAGAAATATTCAAACTAAATTTTATATTATTTTAGTACAAATTATAAGTTGAGTACAATTATATATTACTTTTTGTCATTAGAGAAAACGTTGGAAGAGTCATATGAGTTTTATTCATTTATTTGAATCATTTTAACATAACATCAGCTGTAGAGCTTTGCAGAATGACATTGCTGTATTTTATCTGCTGAAGCAGATTTAATTGCTGGCCATTGTCTGGGAAATCCAGTTAGTGAAAATGCAGACCTAGAGAAAGAGTAAGAACATTGTTTGTGTTACAAAAACATTTGCTACACAGGATCTATCAAATCATATTATAACTGAGTACATTTAATTTACCTTAGCATAGACACCAGGGCGATTCTTCTGAGCACAACCATAACCCCAAGACACAATACCCTGCAGCTCACCATTGCACACCACAGGGCCACCAGAGTCACCCTGAGTGATAAAAAAGAAAATTATTGTTTATAAGGCTTTTAAATGTAAAAATTGCTTGTGGTATAAAAGAGAAGATATTAATGCCACAAATGTTCCTTTTACCTGGCAAGAGTCCTTGCCTCCCTCCAGGAAACCAGCACAGAACATAGAATCAGTGATCATCCCAGGGTAAGAGTTGTCACAAGCCTTGTCAGAGAGAATAGGCACCTGCACACACTGCAGCTTGTTGCTATCAGCAGCTGGAAAGCAAGTTTCCAAAATGAGGACCAGAAGTTAAGAGCAGTCAAAAAGGGGTGTCATATTTTTTATTCTAAATACAAATAGTACATGACTGAAAAATTTAATGTTTAAATATTGCTTTTAGAACAATTTTGTTATAATACTAATGTTTTCATAATGCAATTAATTTTTAGCATAAAAATAATTGTACTGTAAAATTGCATTTTAACAGCCTCTGCCACATTTTCACAATAAAATAAATAGTCAGTGTGTATAACATTTGAAGTCTCTACTCACTGGAGCTCATGGTGTTTCCCCATCCAGAGACTGTGCACAAGGTTCCGGCAGGAGGGCAGCTTTTAGGCAGTGCAACAGGCTGCACAAAGTTGTTCAGAGTGGCAGGCTTATTCAGCTTAATGAGCATGACGTCATTGTCAATGGTGGCAGAGTTATAGTTGGGATGGCGGATGACACGAGAAGAGGAGATGAACTGCTCAGTACCTTCATTAATCTGAATGTGGTGCTCACCCAGACGAACTTCCACACGACTAGAGATGGGATGTAAATCAAGTTCTAGAGGTGCATTTTCCTTAATGAGTAATAAATTAATAATTAATCAAATCACTTACGACTTGTAGCAGTGAGCAGCAGACACAACCCAGTTCTGATTGATCAGAGAACCACCACAGAAGTGATAGCCAGCATTCAGAGACACTTGCCAGGGCTGGGAGTTGCGTGTGCACTCATACCCTCCAACAATCTTGTCATCCTCCAGAGCAACTAAAAACAAAAAACAGAATTTAAGCAAAGGTTGTACATCAGAATATAATAATAATTATTATACACTTTTTAATATTTTATACTTACAACAAGCTCCTACAAGCAAAAGCAGAACCAGAGACCTCATGATGGCTGTTGATCACCTACCATATGGATCTCACTTTCCACTCTTATTTATGTGAACCAGTAGTCCCATATGGACCAATGAGCATTTCATACCTAAACGTAATCTAAATTCTGATAAGTGACTCTGTAAATGAACGACTACAAATGACCAAAAATAACTGGGAAGCAACACCTGGTTATGTTTCATAATTTCTGTGACTCAATAATCTTTTTTTATTTCTTTAAACTTGCTGTAGTTGTACAAACCCAATTCCAAAAAAGTTGGGACACTGTACAAATTCTGAATAAAAACAGAATGGAATGATGTGGAAGTTTCAAATTTCAATGTTTTATTCAGAATACAACATAGATGACATATCAAATGTTTAAACTGAGAAAATGTATAATTTTAAGGGAAAAATTAGTTGATATTAAAATTCATGGCATCAACACATCTCAAAAAAGTTGGGACAAGGCCATGTTTACCACTTTGTTGCATCCACTCTTCTTTTCAGAGGAGACAAGTTGCTCAAGTTTAGTAATAGGAATGTTGTCCCATTATTGTCTAAAACAGGCTTCTAGTTGCTCAACTGTCTTAGGTCTTCTTTGTCGCATCTTCCTCTTTATAATGCGCCAAATGTTTTCTATGGGTGAAAGATCTGGACTGCAGGCTGGCCATTTCAGTACCGGATCCTTCTTCTACGCAGCCATGATGTTGTAATTGATGCAGTATGAGGTCTGGCATTGTCATGTTTGTAAATGCAAGGTCTTCCCTGAAAGAGATGACGTCTGGATGGGAGCATATGTTGTTCTAGAACTTGGATATACCTTTTAGCATTGATGGTGCCTTTCCAGATATGTAAACTGCCCATGCCACACGCACTCATGCAACCTCATACATCAGAGATGGAGGCTTCTGAACTGAGCGCTGATAATAACTTGGGTTGTCCTTATCCTCTTTAGTCCAGATGACATGGCGTCCAAGTTTTCCAAAATGAACTTCAAATTTTGATTCATCTGACCACAGAACAGTTTTCCACTTTGCCACAGTCCATTTCAAATGAGCCTTGGCCCAGAGAAAACGCCTGCGCTTCTGGATCATGTTTAGATATGGCTTCTTTTTTAAACTATAGAGTTTTAGCCGGCAATGGCGAATGGCACGGTGGATTGTGTTCACTGACAATGTTTTCTGGAAGTATTCCTGAGCCCATGTTGTGATTTCTATTACAGTAACATTCCTGTATGTGATGCAGTGCCGTCTAAGGGCCCGAAGCTCACGGGCATCCAGTATGGTTTTCCGGCCTTGACCCTTACACACAGAGATTGTTCCAGATTCAGATTATGCACTGTAGATGATGATAACTTCAAACTCTTTGCAATTTTTCTTTGAGAAACTCCTTTCTGATACTGCTCCACTATTTTTAGCCACAGCATTGGGGATCCTCTGCCCATCTTGACTTTTGAGAGACACTGCCACTCTGAGAGGCTCTTTTTATACCAAATCATGTTGCCAATTGACCTAATAAGTTGCAAATTGGTCCTCCAGCTGTTCCTTATATGTACATTTAACTTTTCCGGCCTCTTATTGCTACCTGTCCCAACTTTTTTGGAATGTGTAGCTCTCATGAAATCCAAAATGAGCCAATATTTGGCATGAAATCTAAAAATGTCTCAACATTTTGATATGTTATCTATATTCAATTGTGAATAAAAGAGATCTGTAAATGATTGCATTCCTTTTTATTCACAATTTGTACAGTGTCCCAACTTTTTTGGAATCGGGTTTGTAGTATTGCAGATGTTTAATTTCATGAACTTTAAAAAACAGAACTAGGAAAAGCAGAGCAGTAACAAAAAACGAAAAAAACAGTCCAGAGTTCAAAACCAGTACCAGAGCAGAACAGGGGTCAGGAACAGGTTCAGGAAGAGGATCAGGATCAGGAACAGGAATCCAGAGCAGGCAGAGTGGCAAGAATAATCTCAGGGGCTAGGGAGCCGGTAAGGTAATGAGCTAAAGTCTTGGGTGTCCTTAAATACCGGGAGGTGCGGGAAAAAGGGCAAGATGTGTGCCCGGAAGTGCACGCCGCAAAACCGGAAGTGTGCACTGTGTGCCCGGAAGATCCTGACAGACTGTAAATGACCAAAAATAATTTAAATGCAAAACTGTTTTTATTTTTCCTGATTTCTTCAAGCTTGCTGCTGTTAATTTTTAAATATAGTGCTTAAGGTCCATGGTATTGTATGAGGAAGTCAGGTGTGTCAGAGAAGTATGTGAGGGTGGTGCAGGACATGTATGAGGACAGTGTGACGGCAGTGAAGTGTGCAGTAGGTACGACAGACTGGTTCAGGGTGAAGGTTGGACTGCATCAAGGATCGGCCCTGAGCCCTTTCCTGTTTGCAGTGGTGATGGACAGGTTGATGGATGAGGTCAGACAGGAGTCTCCCTGGACTATGATGTTTGCAGATGATATTGTGATTTGTGGTGAGAGTAGGGAGCAGGTTGAGAAGAGCCTGGAGAGGTGGAGGTATGCGCTGGAGAGAAGGGGAATGAAAGTCAGTAGGAGTAAGACAGAGTACATGTGTGTGAATGAGAGGGAGGGCAGTGGAGTGATGCGGTTGCAGGGAGAAGAGGTGGAGAAGGTGGAGGAGTTCAGGTACCTGGGGTCAACAGTGCAAAGTAATGGAGAGTGTGTTAGAGAAGTGAAGAGAAGAGTGCAGGCAGGGTGGAGTGGGTGGAGAAGAGTGACAGGAGTGATTTGTGATAGTAGGGTATCTGCAAGAATGAAAGGGAAAGTTTATAGGACTGTGGTGAGACCTGCGATGTTGTATGGATTAGAGACAGTGGCATTGAGTAAAAGACAGGAGGTGGAGCTGGAGGTAGCAGAGCTGAAGATGTTAAGGTTTTCGTTGGGAGTGACGAGGATGGACAAGATTAGAAATGAGTTTATTAGAGGGACAGCACATGTAGGATGTTTTGGTGACAAGGTGAGGGAGGCGAGATTGAGATGGTTTGGACATGTGCAGAGGAGGGACATGAATTATATTGGTAGAAGAATGCTGAGGATGAAGCCACCAGGTAGGAGGAAAAGAGGAAGGCCAAGGCGGAGGTTCATGGATGTGGTGAGGGAAGACATGCAGGTAGTTGGTGTGAAAGAGGCAGATGTAGAGGACAGGGTGGTATGGAGACGGATGATCCGCTGTGGCGACCCCTAATGGGAGCAGCCGAAAAAAGAAGAAGAAGATAGTGCCTAATGTCCTGCACATGGTATTGGAAGGTCACGGCCATATCAGGTTGCCACTGTTGGGCCCTTGAGCCATGCCCTTAACCCCCCATGAGTGCTCAGTTATCTGAATAGGGATAAAGCAATCTTCCATAGATTATCCCAAGCCCTGCTCCAAAAGGAGGAGAATGGGCTTTTGGGCTAGCAACCCAATCCCATAAAAATCTGCTACAGAAACAGCAAGTAATGTATCAGGCCCTTGCGACCAAATGCGCCTAATGCCATGGGAGGCCTAAACAATATACAGGTGCATCTCAATAAATTAGGATATCATAAAAAAGTTGATTTATTTAAGTAATTCAATACAAAAAGTGAAAAATTTCATGTTTAAATGTTTATTTCTTTGAATTTTGATCATTATGGTTTACACCTAATGACTGTTTGTGCACCTACTACTGTATGGAGGGCATTTTTAAGAGATCGGATCTCCCTATCCCAGCTGCCACCAAAGTGAGGCGCATTAGGTGGGTTGAACCGAAATTCGATCTTCTGTTTGGCAAGATGCCGTTGAAGTTCTTAGCTGCAATTCTCTTAACTCTCTTTCTACACCCTGTAAGTTAGTGCCTTGGTCAGATATCAGTTCTGAGAGGGTGCCTCTGCATGCTATAAATCTCCTCAGAGCCATGAGGAAGGAATCAGTGTCTATAGCTGTGAGAAGCTCAATGTGTACACGTCGAGTTGTAAGACAATTAAAGATTATTCCCCATCTTTTCTCTAAACGCCTGCCTATTTTGGTTTGGAAAGGTCCAAAACAATCCATACCAGTACTGTAAAAGGGTGGTTTATGAAGTCTCAAGCGTGCTGGAGGAAGGTCAGCCATTTTAGGGTTCTCGGGTTTAGCCTTCCACTTACGACATTCCATACAGTTATGTTGGGATTTTCGAATTGCTTCACGACCTCTTAGTATCCAGACACTTCTCCTCATTTCAGCAAATACTCGTTCTGGTCCTGGGTGGCACAGCTTACTATCATAGTCTTGAATGAGTAATTTGGTGGCTCGATGATGAGGGTCTCAGACAATAGAGTGAACTGTTTGGAGTTCTAAGCCTTCAGCACGACGTAGGCATCCTCCTACCTGTATAAGCTGACTGGCTTTGTCGAATTCTGGGGCTAAAGTGAGTAATCTACTTGCAGGGGATACGGGCTTACCAGAGTTTAGTCGCTCGTATTCCTCTGGAAAACTATCTTGTTGAATATTACGGAAGAGGAGATGTTCTGCTGTCACATAGTCCTTAGCTGTAGGTATACTAGATTGATCTAAATCACTTTGACGTTGTTGAACTGTGGCTTCAACAAGGTCTTTCCAAGAATTGTACTCACTGGGATCTAAAGGCTTTGATGTTTGTGTGACGCCGCAGAATATACTGGCTCTCCTTTCCACTTTATCTTCAGGGGTTTTAAGGGATGGCAAGATTGGCCAATCTGATTCATCTTGAAGTAAAAAAGGTGGACCTTGACTCCACCTGTTAGGTGTAACAAGGTTTACTAAGCTGCGCCCCTTTATTAGATCATCGGCTGGGTTTCTAGCTGTATCTACATATCGCCAATCATGTGACTCAGTTAGGTCTTGGAATTCTGCTATTCTAGTGCCTACAAAGACTTTAAAACTGCAAGATTCAGATCTTAACCATGAAAGAACTGTAGTTGAATCAGACCATAAGATCACTCGGCTGATCTTAAGAGTGAGCTCATTTTCGAGCAGCTTCGATAGTTGGGCACCAATAAGGGCTGCACATAGCTCTAGTTTAGGAATGGTTTGTTTACATTTAGGGGCAATTTTGGATCTGCCAATCAGGAAAGCAAGCTGTATTCTACCTTCTTGATCTTTAGTTCTTAAGTATGCTACGGCACCGTATGCTTGCTCGGAAGCGTCACAGAAGATTTGAATTTGTTTTGTGGTATTGGGCTTGTCCATATCTGGCGTAACATAACATCGGGGAAGTGTGACTTGAGAAAGAGTGGGAAGTTCATTTTCCCATTCACACAAGGCTTTCACTAAATCTGTGGGCAAGATAGGGTCATCCCAACCTCTTTGTTTGTTCCACAACTGCTGAATTAGAATTTTAGCGCAGGTGGTGAAGGGAAGGATGAATCCCAGGGGGTCATACTGTCTTGCTACTATCTTATAGATGTGCCACATAGTGGGTGTGGTTTTGGGTGTTGAGCGGTGTTTGTAACCGAGTATATCTAAGTTATAATTCCATCTCAGTCCAAGGGTGGATTCTTGGGGATCGATCTTGTCATGTGATAACCAAAGCTCAATGCTATCTGAACGGGCCTCTTTGGGAGATGATTAATGACTTTTGGAATATTACAGTCACACTGTCTAATCTCAAATCCACCACTAGCAAGAAGGCCACATAACCCATCCACTACCTGCTTGGCTTCATTTGCGGTCATTAAGCTTTTGAAGCAGTTGTCTACGTAAATGTTCCTTTCTACTGTCAATCTGAGAGTATCGTTAAGTTGGGTGTTGTCAAGAACATGGCGTTGCAAGGCAAAGATGGCACAACAGGGGCTACAAGTTGTGCCAAACGGTAGTACTTGCCACTCATAAATACTGGGAAGGTTATTGGTTTGAAGGTCGCGCCATACAAAGCGAAGGAGAGGTCTGTCTTCAGGCAGTAGGCGGACCTGATGAAACATTCCCTTAATATCTCCACTTATTGCTATGGAATGTTCCCTAAAGCGCAACAGCACTCCTAAGAGGGAAGGGCTAAGTGTAGGTCCAGCAAGGAGGTAATTATTCAGATTCTGGCCTACGTGTTCAAAAGAACAGTTGAACACTACTCTTTTTTCCGATTATGTTGTACCATGTGATGTGGAATGAACCATGACTCTTCTCCGGTGTTTACAGAGTCAGTGGTGAGTTTGACTACATAGCTGCACTTCTCTAGTTTCTTAATCTCTTCGTTATATGCAACTGCCCTTTCAGGATCCTTTGCCAACCGCCGCTCTATGCTTCTTAAGTTGGGCATAACGGAGTCCTAAGTGGTACAGAGTTGCGGCATATTAGCTTTCCTTAAAAGCGGGGTTACATAACGATTATTACTTTAATTGTTCTGGTTTGTAATAAATCTATTGCCACTTGATCCTGCTTTGATCGCGTGACTAATTTCTCATTCCTGTGTGGAATAGTATCACTTTGCCAGAGTCTCTCTACGTTTCGGGATAGTTCTTCCATTTGGGGAGTGATAGAGATATGTAAGCATTGTTGAGGCTGTATCTGTTGCTGCAGAAAGCGTGTTGGACCTAGTAGTGTCCAGCCTAATCTAGTTCTAATAGCTGCTGGACCTCCAGGGGCCCTAGGTGTACAGGCTCAACGGGTGTTATAAGGTGGGGATGATCTGCCCCTGTCAAAAGGAGCGGTTGTAAACAGGTTTAATAATGGAGACTTGTGGTGTCACACTCTAATCAAGCAAATTAACTCACAACACCTGCAAAGGTTTCCTGATCCTTCAAATGGTGTCTCAGTCTGGTTCACGCTACACAATCATGGGGAAGACTGCTGACTTGACAGTTGTCCAAAAAACCATCATTAACACCCTGCACATGGAGGGTAAAACACAAAAGGTCATTGCTAAAGAAGCTGGCTGTTCATAGAGTGAACAGCTTGGACAGTTGCTTGGACTGTTGCTCAGTGGCCCAAAGTCATATTTTCAGATGAAAGAATATTTTTCATTTCATTTAGAAATCAAGTTCCCAGAGTCTGGAGGAAGGGAGGCACAGAATCCAAGTTGCTTGAGGTCCAGTGTAAAGTTTGCACAGTCAATAGAGGTTTGGGGAGTAATGTCATCTGCTGATGTTGGTCCACTGTGTTTTATCAGGTCCAAGGTCAGCACAGCCGTCTACCAGGAAGTTTTAGAGTGCTTCATGATTCCCTCTGCTGACCAGCTTTATGAAGATTCTGATTTAAATTTACAATAGTCTCCCTTGAGAGGCGACTGAGCATGCTCCACTCACAAGCAAACAACGCATAGATCATGTGTGTCTCCCCCGTAATAAAACGGGGACAAGGAGGGACACACAGGCAAAAGGTTTTTTTTGCTTTGAGCCATTGCTTGCACAGATTCACACACAAAGCTTAACTGAACAAACAGAAGCTAGTGTCGCTCCACTGCTCGTGCATTCTGTAGCTTCCTGGTTCGCGACGTCGCCCCGGCGGTGTGTTACGACTTGCCGTTGGCCGGATTTCACACGTGATCCAGAGCGTTAGCAACGCAGAAGCATTCCCAAAGCATTGTGATGCAGCTCGAGTTCCTGAAGCGGAACTAGAAAACGTGTGCCCATGCTTTAGCAGTGTGGATCATGGCAAACACTAACCCTAGACTACACACATGAAATCTGACATATTTTGTATTCTTTTATGAACAGATATTGGGTTTGTTTCATGAACATGTTACAGCCCTGGCTGCAGGCAGGCAACTTATCCTGAGTCTAGAAAACAAAAATAAATTAATCATAAAGCAAGACAATGACTGCAAACACAATGAAGAACTTTGTGAAAACAAACAATCTGAGAAAATCAGGAAGAGGAATGCAAGGGTTTTCCAATATTTTAAGCGTTATTAAATTAACTTTATGGTTCATTTGCTGTAATACTATTGTTTACTTAAAAGCTTAGGTTGTTTGTCACAAAAGGTGCCAAGTTGTAACACATCTAGATGCAAATATCAGGGATATGGGAGCTGTATAAATTATAATTTATAATTGTATAATTTCATAATCATCACATAAGCTTAAACCAAAAGGTATTTGATATAAAGCTAAAACAAAATAACTTTTCTTTTTATTCTATTACTTTCAGAGGAGACAGTTAATCAACTTTAATAAGACTTCTTCTTCTTCTTCTTTCGGCTGCTCCCATTAGGGGTCGCCACAGCGGATCATCCGTCTCCATACCACCCTGTCCTCTACATCTGCCTCTTTCACACCAACTACCTGCATGTCTTCCCTCACCACATCCATGAACCTCCTCCTTGGCCTTCCTCTTTCCTCCTTCCTGGTGGCTCCATCTTCAGCATTCTTCTACCAATATAATTCATGTCCCTTCTCTCCACATGTCCAAACCATCTCAATCTCGCCTAACTCACCTTGTCACCAAAACATCCTACATGTGCTGTCCCTCTAATAAACTCATTTCTAATCTTGTCCATCCTCGTCACTCCCAACGAAAACCTTAACATCTTCAGCTCTGCTACCTCCAGCTCCACCTCCTGTCTTTTACTCAATGCCACTGTCTCTAATCCATAAAACATCGCAGGTCTCACCACAGTCCTATAAACTTTCCCTTTCTTTCTTGCAGATACCCTACTATCACAAATCACTCCTGTCACTCTTCTCCACCCACTCCACCCTGCCTGCACTCTTTTCTTTACTTCTCTTACACACTCTCCATTACTTTGCACTGTTGACCCCAGGTACCTGAACTCCTCCACCTTCTCCACCTCTTCTCCCTGCAACCGCATCACTCCACTGCCCTCCCTCTTATTCACACACATGTACTCTGTCTTACTCCTACTGACTTTCATTCCCCTTCTCTCCAGCGCATATCTCCACCTCCCAGGCTCTTCTCAACCTGCTCCCTACTCTCACCACAAATCACAATATCATCTGCAAACATCATAGTCCATGGAGACTCCTGTCTGACCTCGTCCGTCAACCTGTCCATTACCACTGCAAACAGGAAAGGGCTCAGGGCCGATCCTTGATGCAGTCCAACCTTCACCCTAAACCAGTCTGTCGTACCTACTGCACACTTAACTGCCTTCACACTGTCCTCATACATGTCCTGCACCACCCTCACATACTTCTCTGACACACCTGACTTTCTCATACAATAAATCAACTTTAATAAGACTACTGACAGCAAACTCTGCTGCTGTAAAAACCTTGATATTCCAAACTGTCATATAAAGTATCTGAATGCAGATTTAAACACCAAAAGGGTTTGATCTAAACTGAAATATAACCTATATATATATATATATATATATATATATATTTAAACCATACCATTAGTCTTAAAGAAGGTACAGTTGTAAAATTATAAAGCTGCTCTCATTTTCTGAAGACTGTCAGTCTAAATGAAAAAAACGTTCTTTCGGCTTCTCCCATTAGGGGTCGCCACAGCGGATCATCCGTATTCATGATTCCGCATGTTAAATATGGCACATATTTTTACGCTGGATGCCCTTCCTAACGCAGCCCTCCCCATTTATCTGAACTGAGAGTGCACTGGCTTGCGCAACCCTAATGGCTGGGTTTGTCAGTCTAAATTAAAAAAATGAAAAAATTTATCTAAACAGCATTCTAATGACATTAAACTAAATAAATACATAGACTAGTAAGGGAAGCCATAGCAGTGCAGATACAGATTACAGTGGTTCAGAGAAAAGTTGCATTTTTTATTAGATGCCATGTGTGCAAAGTTTCTTGTTTGCAGAAGAAAGATGAAGTGAAAATATTCTTTGTTGTGATGAGACCAAAAGGTGAGATGCCTTAGGGTATGTTTCAAAGTGCTTTGTGTAATGCATATAAAATAAATCAATATTTACAAAGACACCAGGGTCTGGTGATGCTTTTCAACCTGCTAATATTGCAAAACACTTCACATACAAAATGCTATAATCAAAACTGGAATCCAATTCCAGAAGAGAAAGTGCTTTGGGACTAGGGTTAGTGGTGGAGACAATTAGAGAAGAGGCCACAAATCCCAATCAAGGATCTCATAGCCATCCTTTTTAACCACCCTGCAAATTTGTTCAACCATCCAATGCACCCACCCTCCCTGCCTGGCTAATGACTTTGCTCTGCCCCACTACGGAACAATTTTCCTTTTTTTTTTTTGTTCTGTGTTAAAATTCGAATTTAATTTTCATATGCCTTCCCTGCTTTTTTGGATCTCCACATAACATAAGGAACAAAGCTTGGGAGTAACTATCATTTAGCAAGAAACAAACATAAAGGCAAAGCAGTTTAATTAATTTAATAGTATTCATTATTTAATTAAAAAATATGGGAAAAATAGGCAATGATAACTCAAAATGACACAAATGCCCCAGCTGACAGAGGATTTTGCATTCATTGTGCTAATTAGAAAATGGAAATTTAAAGCAGCTGCTTTTTATGCTTTGCAACATTTAAAATTTAAATACATATTCATTTTAAAAGAAGAATTGAAAAATTAGCTTTTCTGTGTGACCATAAATTCCCAGTGTCCATAATTATCTGGATATGGGGGGCTTTATCAAATACAAATCAGCTGTATTGTGCATGCAGGTATAATTTTCATAATTCCTAAATCTTTTGTAAACCAGAAATTTTTGTTTGGCTTTATAAATAAATATACATCCCAGCCAACAAAGTTGGATCCAGATCAATTAGTACCTCAAAAATATTTAATGCATTTATGGATGGAGAATCCTTGATGTATTAAATTGTTATAAATTAAGTTTTTATTAATACATTTTTTGAGAAATCCAGTGGGTAAAAAGCAAACCCGGGGCAGTGTTTTCTCTGTGACAACTGTACCTGTTGCCTCCAAGCCTTTCAGGAGTTTTTTCCCGAGTGGTCCTTGGCTCTTCGGCTACTCTTTTTCTTACCTTTTGAAATCTCCCTAATTAGAAATCTTGAGATGAGTCCTTGTGCATGGCCAGTTAATGGTGGAGTGATGTTTCTTTCACTTGCAGTTAATGAGCCCCAATGGTGTTTACAGTAACATTTTGGTGTTCCAATCTTCGTTGGTAACCGGTGCCACATGTAGCACTACTGTTTGGGTGTGAAGGTCTAGGGGGAGCTTATTGTCTTTACCCATCATTGAATGTTGGATATTTGCATTTAGATGCCTTTTTCTAACCTATCATGATGCACTAGCCTAGTTGATTAAAATTTGGCAGATAAGAGGTAGAAATACAGTACTCAGCTGCTGCCTTGCCTTGATGCACGACTTTTTCTTAGCGTGTTCAATATTTTTTCCTTTCATTTCACATATTTATTTTTTATTTTTTAATTAATACTAATGTCTGGTGAACAAAATTTCAACAGTCATGTGAATTGCTGCATTAAATCTGTGATTAATATAAAATTAAAGTTAATTTGTTACTTAATTTGTTTCCCCCATTTTACATGCTACAGTATACATTATATCTGATCATACTGCAACAAATTTTATCTAATCATATGGCATTTGATTTTCTTTGACCCAGACACACAACAATGCATGTTTTCCCGGCACAGTCATAGCCCCAAGGCACAATATTCTACCATTTGTTTATTACGCATTTAGAAAATAGAGCACTTTAATTCTATAGGATATCATGTTGCTTAATAGTCCCTGTTAATCCTGAAACAAGGATAAAAGGCATTTGAGATCATACCTATGTAACAATTTAACACAGAGATGACAGAAATAATTAAATATTAAAAAAGAGCAGTAAAACAAAGCTATAATCCAATACAGAAACATTTAAGAATTAAATAAGATTAAAATTATAATTAGTGTATAATTATTTAGTTTTATTTTTGTCATTTTAAGAAAATAAGTGGGAAGTTTCAAATATGTTTTATTCTTTTTATTTGATTCATTTTAACATAACATCAGTTGTTAGACTTTGCAGAGTGACATTGCTGTATTTTAAGTGAGATGGAGCAGATTTAATTGCTGGCCATTGTCTGGGCAATCCAGTTGGTGAAAATGCAGACCTAGAGAAAGAGTAAGAACATTGTTTGTGTTACAAAAACATTTGCTACACAGGATCTATCAAATCATATCACATAATAACTAACAACATTTAATTTACCTTGGCATAGACACCAGGGCGATTCTTCTGAGCACAACCATAACCCCAAGACACAATACCCTGCAGCTCACCATTGCACACCACAGGGCCACCAGAGTCACCCTGAGTGATAAAAAATAAGAATTCAAATTTATATTGCTTATAAGGCTTTCAAATGTATAAATGGTGCATTTTGTATGTGCTATAGAAGAGATCTTAATGCTACAAATGTTCCTTTTACCTGGCAAGAGTCCTTGCCTCCCTCCAGGAAACCAGCACAGAACATGGAATCAGTGATCATCCCAGGGTAAGAGTTGTCACAAGCCTTGTCAGAGAGAATAGGCACCTGCACACACTGCAGCTTGTTGCTATCAGCAGCTGCAATGCAAGTTTCCAAATAAGGCCCAGAAGTTAAGAGCAGTCAAACAGGGTTGTCAGAAGTTTTGAAAAATTACTTTCAGAGAAATAAAGTCCTATCAGTGTTGCAATACTAATGCTGTCATATCCTAATGCATTTTAATGCATTATAACATCATCGGTCACATTTTCACAAAGATATAAATTGTCAGAGGTTTTAAAAATGTAATTCTCTACTCACTGGAGCTCATGGTGTTTCCCCATCCAGAGACTGTGCACAATGTTCCGGCAGGAGGGCAGCTTTTAGGCAGTGCAACAGGCTGCACAAAGTTGTTCAGAGTGGCAGGCTTATTCAGCTTAATGAGCATGACATCATTGTCAATGGTGGCAGAGTTATAGTTGGGATGGCGGATGACACGAGAAGAGGAGATGAACTGCTCAGTACCTTCATTAATCTGAATGTGGTGCTCACCCAGACGAACTTCCACACGACTAGAGATGGAATGTAAATCAGGTTCTAGAGGTGCGTTTTCCTTAATGAGTATTAAATTAATAATTAGTCAAATCACTTACGACTTGTAGCAGTGAGCAGCAGACACAACCCAGTTCTGATTGATCAGAGAACCACCACAGAAGTGATAGCCAGCATTCAGAGATACTTGCCAGGGCTGGGAGTTGCGTGTGCACTCATACCCTCCAACAATCTTGTCATCCTCCAGAGCAACTAAAAACAAATAATGAAATTAATCAAATTGTTGTATAAAATAGAATAGAACTGAATATTTCATTATGGTTGGCTGTCAAATCATATTTCAGTGGAACTTGTAAAAAAATTAAACAACTTACAACAAGCTCCTACAAGCATAAGCAGGACCAGAGACCTCATGATGGCTGTTGATCACCTAGAGAGGGTTCTCGCTTTACTCTTCTATTTATGTGAACCAGCAGTCCCATATGGACCAACCAAAAGTTCAACGATTAAGATAATCTAAAGCCTGATAAGTAATTCTGTAAATGAATGACTTCCCTTATGCCAGAAATAACTGTGGCACAATTTCTTTTTCTTTAGTTCATGCTCGCTATTTATAAAGTAAATGCTTAATTTAAATTGTTATGGCCAAGATGAACTGTTAAACACAGTGACAAAGCAAAGCAATCAACTGCATTAAAACCTTATTTAGAATTGGTGGGGTTTTTTCATTAGAAACATAAAATGGTTCGGATATGACCTTTGTATACAACTATATATGAAATATATCTGAAAATGACATTTAAAAATATTTTTTCTAATAAAGTTTTGTCATTTTTGCCATTGTATTATATATCATTATTATGCAATATATAATGCATGATTAGAAGTGAAGAAAAGAGAACAGTTTGTGAGGTTCACTTAGTTTAAGTTTTTTGTAATTGGAACTTTTTCCTTTTGAAAGCCTGTCAGTCTTTAAACAGCTGAAGATTTAGTTTGTATTCTCACACTTCCGACACACATCTGATATCAGTAGTGGGCCTACACATGCCTAATATCAGTGGCAGGCCGTGCATTTTACACCTAGGTCTTTAGTGGTTTCCTACATGAAATCAATCAATTTCTTAATACCCCCATTATGAGGTCACAGCTATAAAAATCATTAATGTTATACAGAAACAAAGTATTTCAGAGCACCTAAGTATCCAAAGTATGATTTATGATGGCTATAATGTCCAATTATCACTTTTTTTTTTTTTTTTACAAGACTCTTGTTTAATTAACAAGTTTATGTTAAAAGACTCTAATGTTGCTCTACGCTTTATTGATAGAATAGATTGATAGAATTTATTGATAGAATGATATTAATGAGTCAAACACTGATTGATATATAATAAAATCATCCTGAGCCCTCAACCTTCATCAAAACTACTTTTAAAAAAATCCCACAAATTAAGCCACGGTTGTCTTGGCAAGTTAGTCAATCGTTTTTTTCCCCTTATTTATTACTCTCAGAATGTTCTACTTGCTGTTCAACAGATGCTAAACTGTATGTGCATGCTAAGTAGATACCACCAAGTGGCAATCAAAACAAGTTTAAAACAGAGCATGCACTCTACCCTGATGGCTTGCTGTGTGCTTACAAAAAACATATTTACGTTTAATCACCACATTATTTGTGTAAAGCTGCTTTGAGACAATGTTCATTGTTAAAAGCGCTATACAAATAAAAATGAATTAAATTTAATTGCTTGACCAGTGCAGTTTTTATCCACTCATTAATAAACTGATTTCACAAAATATAGTGAGAAAAAATTTGATATATTTGACTTTGAAATGCATTAAAGTTAAAGTAAAAATCTCTCCAAATGAAAATACAAAAGTAGAAAGTACAAATATGCGAAAAAGCTACTTAAGTACAGTATCAAATTACATTTACTTCATTACTGTGCACCACTGCTGCCACGTTACAGACAAATCTCATGCAGCGTCCCCTTTTATTGTAGCCACAACTGCACTGCCCACATACATCATCTTTAGCAGAAGCATTAATATTAACCTCGTTAAATGACCATAGGTGCTTTTGTGTGCATTTTTCCCATGTTTTTGTGCAAATTCTAGGAGAAGAAAACACGCAAGTATATATGGTTTTGAAATATTTGTCTGACCATTCTTTACAATATCCAGGTTTTCATTAAAAGTCCTTCTTGTAAATGTCTTTGTAAGTATATCTGTGATCAGGACACCTATGATGTTTCTACACGGACGGTTATTGAGGTCATACCGGAGAAACTGTACCACTTCTAACTTTCATACTAATTACATAATCAGAGAATATTTATTTTCTATTCATATTTTTATTGTCTGTGAGCCAAGTATTCACTGAGATTCAGTGAATGAGATTCAGTGAATGAAATTTGTGTATGAAGAGAGACAGAAGAGGGTGAAACCTATATATTTATTTATGTTACAAAAGCAAAGTGTTATGATTGTATACAAATAAAAGTAGACCCTTTACAATATCGAATGATGTATTGCTTTTATCTGTACGATCAAAAAAGACCACGTTATGAGGAGAAAATGCCACATATGTCGAACCCCCAGAGGGTAAATTGTGTGAATGATGGCGGATTTTGGTGCTGATTTTGAGACTTGGCGCATCAGCAAAACAAATGTTTACGATTAAAAATGATTTTCGGTGGAGTTTATTTATTATTATTTTTTATATCTGAGTAAAAAAGGGCATCGTAAATAAATGTGTGTTGCGTTTAGGGTTTTAATGTAATCTCTTTTATATTTATATTCTTAATAAAAATGGTCAAACAGAAATGCGTGCTGCATTAATCGCGCGTTAATAAAATTAGTGCTGTTAAAATGATTTTGCATTTTGACAGCCCTAATTAATATATTAATACAAAACGATTTTTTTTATTTTGTTACCTAATGAATGTGTCCAGGCTGAACATCCACCATATAGAACCCAAGCAGAGAAAAGATGATCATGATCAGGAATGTGCTGAAAACGACACGCAATGAAAAGAAAGAAAATACAGTGGAACCCACTTATCTCGACCTCGGTTAACTCGACAACCCTATTAAGTCGACGTTTTTGAAGTGGAACCGCCAAATTCTCGCTTTGTCTTAGAAATTTTGTATCGGTTATGTCGACTTTTTTATGTCGCCGAACCCTGATATCTCGAGCACAAGGGGGGGAAAATTTGCCATTTAACGTCGGTTATCTCGGTGCAGCCGCATGAGAACTCGCGAAAGTGGCGGAAAAATCAAGGCTTACAGATTCTACAGGTGTTGTATTGTATACTGGTGAATCTCTGCTGTTAGGTAGTGCACATATGCCTTTTGTTGTTAAATGTTATGCGATGAACGGGAGGCGAAAGTAGAAGCGCGGCGCTGAACAGCACACGGGAGAACGTGGGATGAGCAGCAAAAGCATAGAATGAACAACAGCAGGATCGGGGGGAATCCGCAATGCGCTTTGGGAAGAAAATCGCAGCCGTTGAGAGAGTGCCGGTGGGAAGACACGTACCGGGATACGCATGAGCGATAACAACGACCGCCGTGAACCAACATATACCAACAATAACGGATGGTGAGAGTGTGGAAGTTTAAATAGGAGCTGGTGATGATGCTAAACGAGCACCATATGTGCGCGATTGAAGAGAAAGCTTCAGAGAAAGCGGCCGAGAAAGCACCGAAGGGGGCGTGGCAGGTGGATTCCTGACAGATAAACATGTACTGTATGTATTTTTATAGCATGCCTTCATCAAACAAATCGCAGCAACGCTGTTGTGTAAAAAAACCCTTTAAAAACACGTGCATGCACATTCTCATTTATTAACGCACATCATGTACATAAAGAAATTTCAAGCCCGTTAATATATTGCCACCATTTTTATTTTCGTTTATCTCAATCATCAGTTATCTCGATGCTTTTTGGCAACCCCCTAGGACATCGACATAACCGGGTTCCACTGTATTACAATTTCCCCAAATAGCTAAAAAACTAAAGTAACGAGCGTGGAAAATCTACTTAAGTACAGTAAAGAAGTATTTGTTTGTACTTTAGCTATAGGTAGAGATGCAACAACATGATTGGGCTGTATGTTACTTCATGGCCACTGTAATTTTCTAGTGGTCATAGAGCCACAGTAGCAGTCATGACTTAGATACAACATACCCATATAATTCAGTAAAATTCTTAACTTTAGTCTCACAGAAATAAGCAAATGTTCCTGACTTTAATGCAACATTAAATGGTTAGATTTTAGATTTAATATTTTGTCTTTCTTAGCAACTGCTTAAATTACTTATTCTGTCCCCTTTATTAAAACTTCTGGCAACAAATTCAGTTGTTTGGTTAGTTTCTACTTGGACCACAAGATGGCGCCAAACGCATGTTTTCTTTATCCAAATTCTATAAGGAATGAAGTATCTAAATTGTGCAGTCCTAGTAGGCTGTTTCCCATTACTGTAACCAAGGGTCCCTAACATAGTAAGGAAAAACTAAGCCTCTGTACACAAAGCAAGGGCCATTATTCCATTGTCTTCTATTGATTACAATCCTGCATATGCCAAGTTCTTTTCAGTTTTATGACAGTCATATTTGCTTCCATATTTTTCAGATATTAACTTGAACCATTTCTTCAATATACAGTACCTATGCAATGTCTCCTTTGCACTGGCTGCCATCAAACCCTAAATAAGAATAAATATACCTGTTTCTTAACCATTGGAATGATAATTTTTTCCTTACATGCTGCTTTAATCTGAGATAAAATCCATAATCATTTCTTTCAGATGATTCTTCCATCCAGATAGTGTTTGTAAAATAATAATAGTTAATCAGAAGTTAGTTATTATAATATACTAAATAATAATTAGTATAATAATTATTAAAATAATAGGTTCAACTGTGTATATCCCTGAGTTAATCTTAAAAAAGTATCCATTGTATAGTGTGTTTTTGGTAGTATCATTTAATTTAAAAAAGTATATACAGACACCATTACACAGAGACATGTTCAGAAGTGAGAAGGTAGAGAAATGAAGAAAAGACTGCTTGTTAATTTTATGTACATTTTTATGTTCTTTCATACTAGTATTTCTATTTAGTAAGTTTTATTGCCAATTTAAAAAAATATATAATTTTTTTTCCCCTCTTTCCTTTTACACACACAGCCATTACATTTGTGATAGTTTAGGTTGTTCTATGGAATTTTAAGCGTTAAACACATGTTGTCCCATTAAAATTCATTTTGGGAGTGTGTTCCTATTAACTGACCTGGAACCACTCGTAAACTTGGCTGTTTCTCATCATGACATTCCAACCTTCTCATTTTCTCATTTTAGCAACAAAAGGTGAGTCAGGCTTTCCACCATCGAACCAGCCTGCCCAGTCACAAAAATGACTCTTACCATGTGAACTCCTTGTAAAAATTGCCAAGCATTACGGCAGAAGAAAAAGTACTGCCACTTACTCAATATTTACTGTTTCACACATAAAATGGCACAAAGGCATGCTGCAGTATACTGAATAATTTAATTCTATTTAAAGAATGCAGGCCTTACATTCATATTAATCAGAGTAATCCCCAGTTTATCGCAGTGATTATGTTTCAAAACCCCTTGCGATAAACTAAAAACCGCGATAAATGGATGCCACGCTGAAAAAGCTTTCTTTAATTGTTTAAGCAGTAAATCATCCTCCCACACACTTTAAACACACAGAAAACATTTGCAAGAATATAGCAAGATACATTTTGTGTAAATTGTAAAAATACAGTACACTGTATCACATTTTTAGTGAGTACATGTACTGTATAGTATACAGTTCTGTAGTAGCGTAGCAATGCATAGATTCTCTGCTTGTTTACTGGTTGAAGTGTCCTATGACGTCAAAAAGAGGCTGAGTTAAAGATACACATCACTGCATTCTTTACTTTCTTCACTGTATTTCCATTTTACTTAATTTTATAATTGATAATTATATTTTTATTAATAAATTTCATTATTTCAACATAATACTAGCCGGCGAGAGACCGGGAAAATCAACAAAAAAAATTGGTTATGTTGCAAATGCAATTCTGCAATAAACCGGGGGCATGAGATTCCAACCGTGGTAAAGCAATGGATTACTGTATATTCTATATCAATTTCTTCTTATTTTTTTATTTGTATAGCGCTTTTAACAATAGACATTGTCTCAAAGCAGCTATACTCAGAAAAATAGAAGCTAGCATGATAATAGCTTGCTCTTAAATCTTGAAGTCTTATCAATATCTTTGCTAATATATGGGCACATTTTCCATCTCATTATGATTACATATTTGCACTTTCTGTCCCATCATAAACATTCAGACAGGAGTATTTGGATTATTCCCAAGCAATATATAAATTATTTTTTATTATGTACAGAGGCATGGTGAGTTTTCCATTAAAGATGACATGAAACATGTTACTAAATAACTATATAGCACGTATATTAAATATATACTGTATGCCAATCCTAAACACTTAACTAATTTTAACTAATTAACCCACTCTTCTGATTCGTCTTGCCAATAGTGAATTTCCCTCTACAAAGCTCACTGGATGTCTTTTGTTGTGCATGAATAAGTCAGGATTTAAAAATTTTTTTAAATAATGCAGGTGAAAAGAAAGTACAACATTGTCACAATTAGTTGCTTTAAAAACCCTAAAGAAGTTTGACCAACTTAAAACATGTTACTTTCTGTTGCAGTTCATGCACATAATGCTGTCACTGTTTAGATAAACTCTAATGTCCTATTATGTGATACCATGTGATACCAAATATATAATGACAGAAGTTTACAAAATATAAATGTATATGAAATGGAAATGACTACAAAAAACACTTGCAGTTGGTGTTGGTCAGCACTACTACACTTGTTATTTATGTAAAATACCCTAAATTTACCTGGCTTTAATGCCCCTAATTGAATTGTTGCCTGTACAGTACATGAAGAGGACTAACATCTTGCAAAATCTTGTAAAACTCAACCACTGAGTCAGAACCTTGTATCATACATCAGCTAACAGAAGCACTTTGTTAGCTGCAGCCCTACAAACAACAGAAAATTATGTCTCAAACCCTAGTTTCATAAAGGTAGTAATGCAATTTAGGTTCACAATTTCTTTTAACTGCTTTGACCTAAAACAAGTATTGGACTTAGTGCTCTCACGTAAGCCTCCTCATTATAGCCTGCTCAAAAACTTCAATATAACTACAGTAAACTTTGGCTAGTAACTTTTACCCTCAACTTGTTTTAGCCTGCATTGTAAAATTTGAACAGCATTTCAATGAATAGGCTGCAATATCCTGAGCATTGCATGTGAATATAAAATATTTTCACCCCATCAAAACAATACATTCCATTCAGAAATGGCTTAAGAAAATGTCATCATTTTTTTTTATTCTATGGAACTGCGTTGGATGCAAATAAAATGCGGTCTCCAGATTGAGCCTTTCAAATAGATGGTTCTGGAGGAACATTGTCTTATTTCACTGTATACTGCATCAACTAAATTTGGTAGAAATGACAATAAAAACTTCTTGATGTGATTTGACTTGAAACAAATTTAATTGTTGGTTGAATTAAAAACTAAATGCAAGATCTCAAAGTAATTGCTTACAGTATTACTGTATAGTAAACACAATTAATTAAGGAAAATTTTCAAATCTAATTAAGAAAAAAATCTAATTGGGAAATTAGATTTAGATTTTCTTAACTTTTGAATTCTGCACAGGATTTTTTTGTATGAATAAATATATATCATGCATGCAGAGCTTGTTATTTACAAATGGATCAGTTGAAGATACTATTTTCATAGTAGAGCAGTTATGTACTGGACTTTGTATTTTAAGAACAAACCAGCCTATTAGTGGGAGGAAACCTTCTGAAGGGTTTACATTTAAGGGAGGCCTTTCTTTCTGACCAGATAGGCCAGAGGATCAGGAATATGCTTTATAGATGTTCTCAGAATTATATGTTCAACCAGCGTTTTCTGAATGAGCTTTAAAAGTAAGCATGTGTAGTAGTAGTATGGCACTGGGTAATGATGAGTTTAAAATGTAACCCTAACATTATAATCAGTAACACCTAAGCTGAACATTCATCAATCATGCCTTCAAAAAGAGAACCTCTGAAATCTTTAAAACAAAATCACGCTAGTGCCCTATTATTAGCATACAGGCTGTCTTCAAGTGTAGCCTGTTAGTGTGGTAAGGCTCTTGCTTACTGTGCTTGTGGCGATGCATTATTTTGGAGAGGGTGTTGTATTTGAAGGCTGGTCTGGCAAAAGGATTGTGGGTGGTGTGGGGGAGAGCCATAGTGGCGTCTGAATTATGGAGCCCTCTGCAGAGATACCAATGGAGAAATCGCACTGCAACTGGTAAAGTTCTGTGTCTTCTACAAGTACAGAAACTTTAATGTTATGATGTTATTGTTAGATTTTCACAGGACCTAAAGCATTAAAGCTAATTTGTTCAGAGAGATTTTTTTTCAGATTCTTTTAGGTCCAAAGGTTGTCAGATGGCATAAATTCTTTATATACTGTTTATATACAAGTAAAAATTCATTACCTGACAATGTAATTAATACTACATATTGCTGTTCATAAGCTAATCTGACTCATGAGTCATGCAGGTTTCACCTAAACAATATCAGGTGGATCTGGCAGTTTCTGTCTATATGTGCCAATCAGGTGATCATTGAGCTGTAGTTTAGACTAGTGCAGTTCATTCGTAGCAATTCTTCCTCTGCATGCAATTGAACTTCTGCAATTGATAAGAGAATGCAGCTGCACATTTGTCTAAACTCCCCATCATCCCAACCTACAAAAAATCTCTCACACTGATGCTTAACTCCAAAGCCAAAGAAAGACCTACCCTCAATTACATAAAGACACTGAATGTACTGAGTTGCTGTACTAATATTTTTAAAAAATAGTTAAAATAGTATTCTTAGATTCTGCTCTAATGAAGAACACACACACACACACACACACACACACACACACACACACACACACAAACATTATATATATCGGTACAGACCAAAAGTTTGGACACACCTTGTGTGTTCAAACTTTTGGTCTGTACTGTATATATATTATATAAACAGTACAGACCAAAAGTTTATATATATTATACATACAGTACAGACCAAAAGTTTGGACACACCTGCTCATTCAAAGAGTTTTCTTTATTTTCAGGACTATGAACATTTTTTTTTAAATTTTTTTTTTTTAATTAACAAAAAAGTGTTATGCTGATCTTAGAATATATATATATATATATATATATATATATATATATATATATATATATATATATATATATATATATACACACAGTGAGGAAAATAGGTATTTGAACACCCTGCTATTTTGCAGGTTCTCCCACTTAGAAATCATGGAGGGGTCTGAAATTGTCATCGTAGGTGCATGTCCACTGTGAGAGACATAATCTAAAAAAACAAAAAATCCAGAAATCACAATATATAATTTTTTAAATATTTATTTGTATGACACAGCTGCAAATAAGTATTTAAACACCTGAGAAAGTCAATGTTAATATTTGGTACAGTAGCCTTTGTTTGCAATTACAGAGGTTAAACGTTTCCTGTACTTTTTGCCAGGTTTGCCAGGTTTGCACACACTGCAGGAGGGATTTTGGCCCACTCCTCCACACAGATCTTCTCTAGATCAGTCAGGTTTCTGGCCTGTCGCTAAGAAACACGGAGTTTGAGCTCCCTCCAAAGATTCTCTTTTGGGTTTAGGTCTGGAGACTGGCTAGGCCACGCCAGAACCTTGATATGCTTCTTACAGAGCCACTCCTTGGTTATCCTGGCTGTGTGCTTCGGGTCATTGTCATGTTGGAAGACCCAGCCTCGACCCATCTTCAATGCTCTAACTGAGGGAAGGAGGTTGTTCCCCAAAATCTCGCAATACATGGCCCCGGTCATCCTCTCCTTAATACAGTGCAGTCGCCCTGTCCCATGTGCAGAAAAACACCCCCAAAGCATGATGCTACCACCCCCATGCTTCACAGTAGGGATGGTGTTCTTGGGATGGTACTCATTATTCTTCTTCCTCCAAACACGTTTAGTGGAATTATGACCCAAAAGTTCTATTTTGGTCTCATCTGACCACATGACTTTCTCCCATGACTCCTCTGGATCATCCAAATGGTCATTGGCAAACTTAAGACGTGCCTGGACATGTGCTGGTTTAAGCAGGGGAACCTTCCGTGCCATGCATGATTTCAAACCATGACGCCTTAGTGTATTACCAACAGTAACCTTGGAAACGGTGGTCCCAGCTCTTTTCAGGTCATTGACCAGCTCCTCCCGTGTAGTTCTGGGCTGATTTCTCACCTTCCTTAGGATCATTGAGACCCCACGAGGTGAGATCTTGCATGGAGCCCCAGTCCGAGGAGATTGACAGTCATGTTTAGCTTCTTCCATTTTCTAATGATTGCTCCAACAGTGGACCTTTTTCACCAAGCTGCTTGGCAATTTCCCGTAGCCCTTTCCAGCCTTGTGGAGGTGTACAATTTTGTCTCTAGTGTCTTTGGACAGCTCTTTGGTCTTGGCCATGTTAGTAGTTGGATTCTTACTGATTGTATGGGGTGGACAGGTGTCTTTATGCAGCTAACAACCTCAAACAGGTGCATCTAATTTAGGATAATAAATGTAGTGGAGGTGGACATTTTAAAGGCAGACTAACAGGTCTTTGAGGGTCAGAATTCTAGCTGATAGAAAGGTGTTCAAATACTTATTTGCAGCTGTATCATACAAATAAATAGTTTAAAAATCATATATTGTGATTTCTGGATTTTTTTTTTTAGATTATGTCTCTCACAGTGGACATGCACCTACGATGACAATTTCAGACCCCTCCATGATTTCTAAGTGGGAGAACTTAGAAAATAGCAGGGTGTTCAAATACTTATTTTCCTCAAAAAATAAACCCTGCATTTTTTACTGATTCTTTTTTCAGAATTAGAGGACTATAGGATAATTGTGCAACAGGTTGTATAGTGACTTTCATAACTGTACTTTGATTACCACATGATAATGAATTGAAATCAATGCATTCTTTTTTTAAACCCCTTGTAATAATGAAATAACCCCATTGTAAAAAATTTTGAATTTGGATTATAATGAGGATTTGGACTCCTAGCAGAAAATACCTAGGCATCTAAACAAATATGCTGAAATAGTTTTGCTGGACCAGTAATCTAAAAATAATAATGAAAAACAGAAATACTCCATTGATGAACAGCACATGGCTGGAAGAATATATATATTTTTTGAATGCTATTATGAAAAGCATGTTTGAGTTAGTAATGTTGTTCTCTTTCAGGAATTCGAGCTGCGCCGGAACACTTTGGGAACGCGACTGCGTTGTCCATGCTCTGAGTAATGAGTCTAATCAGTCAAAATTGAAGACAGGCTGTCACCACCGGGGTGACATCACGACCAGGGAGTACCTGGAGAGAAGACTGCTTCAGCATCTGTTTGTTCATGAAACGATCTGTGTGAAATTTAATGTTTTTCTGTTTTGTCAAAAGAATGAAGGCATCTGAGAAAACCAAGCACACGTTTCGGCTGTGTGCTTCTCTCTGTCCTCGTTTCATAACAGGAAGGGATACACACAGTCTGTGTGTGGTTTGTTTGGGAGCGAAGAATGCGATTTCGGTTCTCAAAAGAGCTGATTGCCAGCACTGTGCTCGCATGCCTATGCGGCTGCTCCCCTTCCGGCGGGGGCTCTTTGAGGAGACTCCTCATAGTTCAGATCCCGCTCTCGCTGAGGCGGAGCGGCGCTCTGATTCCCGGGGTTAGTGCTTAAGAACCCGATAGTGAAGAGGTCCTGGGAGATGTGACATGCGCCATTCAGAAGCTTGATTTAGCCTGGCATGCCTGGTGAGCATAAAGCCCCTCCCTCGAGCAAGCTTGATGAGCGTTTTTTGCTCCCGGCATATAGCCATTGAGAGACACCTTTGGCTTACCCTGTCCGAAATACCGGGTCGTGCTGCTGGATGCCCCACTCTCTCCTTCAGGCCTTTTCGGCAATGCCATTGATTCGATAGTTAACAGGTTCCAGGAGTACAAGAGACATTCGGCGGTGTTCCAGCGGTATCTCCCACGCTGCTTTCATTGGGCTGTTCGGTGGGCACAGCCCCAACCCTGACCCAGCACTTAATACCACCAAGTGCAGAGACAGAGCGTTGCAACACGCTTACCCTGTGCAGGATCCCGTGCGTCGCCCTGAGTCAAGCCCCGTAAGGTGACAGATCTGAGGACTGTCATCTCTGAGAAGAATGCTACGCCAAAAAGGTCCTGCCTCAAACTGTGGAGGGATGACCAGGGGACGTGTAGCACCGCTTTCACCCTGGCCCCTTCAGAAACCTGGTTTGTTAACTCTGTCACGAATGTGCTTCAGGGCACAGCCAGCTCCACCAAGCTCCCTCCTTTGGTTCTGCCCAGCTTTGTTGCAGACCAGGAGGGTTCATTTCTAGAGCCGCGTCTGAGCCCCGGTTCTACAGCTGGTACTTCATAGTTCCCAAAAAAGATGGTGGGTTGCATCCTATTTTAGATCTACGTCAGCTGAACCGCTCTTTGATGATGCTCAGATCTGAGGATTGGTTTGTCACAGTAGGTCTAAAGGATGCGTACATTTACGTACCCATCCTCCTTATTACAGGAAGCTCCTGAGGTTTGCTTTTCGGGGTCAAAGCATTCCAATATCTGGTCCTTCAATTCGGTCTTGCCCTTTTACCCCGCACCTTCACAAATGGTCGATGCAGCTCTGGCTCCCCTGAGACTTCAGGGCATTTGTATCCTTAATTATATCAACGATTTGTTGATATTAGCTCAATCAGAGCACTTAGCGGTCCGGCATAGAGATGTCGGTACCGCTTACATGGGCTAGGGTCTCAGCTGAATACCAGGACATGTGTGCTTTCTCCGTACAGAAAACCACTTATCTCGGCGTCATTTGGGTTTCGGCGACTATACGCATGCAGCTTTCCTCTGCATGCATAGTGTCCCTCCTCACGGCGGTCAGAGAAGGGTGGTCATTCGCTGTCTAGCAGTTCCAGAGACTGCTCGGGCTCATGGCAGCAGTGTCCAGTGTCATTCCACTTGGACTCATGTACATGAGACCCCTACAATGGTGGCTCAGAGCCTGGTGGTTCTCTCGAAGGGCAATCCCCTCCGCACGATCTGGGTCACACGGCGATGCCTACATGCTTTAGATGTGTGGAAAAATCTCGGGTTCCTTCCTACCAAGGCCCCGTGTTGGGAGTTTCTGGTCATCGCATTGTGCTTACAACGGATGCGTCCCTCACGGGATGGGGAGCGTTCACGAGTGGCCGCTTTGCACAAGGTCTATGGGACAGTGTCCTTGAGGGAATTAGACGCTGCCTCTCTAGCCACACCTCCGATGCCCCTTCAGTGATTTCTTCACAGTTACAAAAGCTGAAGCAGTCTACTCTCCAGGTGTGCTGTATACTCCCTGGTCATGCCGTCACCCCGGCGGTGACAACCTGTCTTAAATTTTGACTGATTCGACTCATTACTCAGAGCATGGACAACGCAGTCGCATTACCAAAGCGTTCGGACGCAGCCTCTTGTTCCCTCAAGGAACTAAGGCTACATATGTAACCCAGAGACTTTCCTGTTGATGGTATGAAGAAAGTATAAAAATGGTAAAAAATATGTTTATGGAATCCAGCAAGGAGAGAAAGGTATTAACCCCACAAAGAAAATGCAACGCTTGTTTCCCTATACTGTTTTTTTTTTTTTTAACATGCAATTTCAAAGGGTTTCTTTCTTATGTACATACCTTCCAGAACTTACTAGTGTTTTTGAAAAGAACATTACATTATGAAAATATCACTTCAGCAATATTGTTGGGGCCACAATCACATAAGTAAAGCTGGTAATAGGAAATGCTAAATAAAGTAGAGAAACTCCACTTAAACCAGATGTTTACACAAAAATCTATGACCTACTGTATAATCGTGGTCAGCTAAGTATGACCCTCGTGTTAAAAAGTGGAACTATTTACCATTGCTCTATGGTCGGATAGGTAAGAATAGAAGCCAGACGAGATGAAATCATGTTTCACCCAGACTTAGCTTGACTATTTTGATCAAATGTCAAGAACCAGACCACTTAAATGTGAAATGTACAATTATTTTCAAAATACACTAGTGACCAAAATGACATATTTGAATGTATACATACATGGGTTATCCTGGCCCATCGGATGTTTCAGGACATGCTACTCAAACAGATCTATATTTGGACTGAAATCATGCGGATTCAGCCAAAAATTTACATTTATTTTGAAGACCCCAATAATATGTAAAAGTGATACCTCTTGCCAGAGCTTGGACAGTGGTTTATTTTTCTCATGGTAAAAATAAACACTGAACACCTTTGATTTAATTTTATAGTCACTGATAATGGCTTGAAAATAAATTAACTTAAACAAAAGTATAATTGTGCATTTTCCTATGCACATCTCCATAGTCTTTGAACCTTTAGAATTGTGTAGATTGAATGAAACACAGGGTCATTACACAGTGACACATTCGTCAGCTGTTTGCTGTAGTTTACCACACAAAGTTTGGGCTGCTGCATGTCCCCTGTGCAAAACTGCATGCTGCACTCCATGATACTGAGATTGGGTACATTTGATGTGTGTCCCAAAAGCTTTGGTTGCCAGGATTTGAAAAGGAATGTTTTGTGGACAATGGACATCTGGAGCCTGATTTTGCATTTGTTACTTTTGAAGCTATGGTAATTGAATGTGTAGTTAGAAGATAGTAGAAAAAGTTTTTGTGTTTGTTCCTTATCAACTTTTATAGTACAACAGTTGAGAATACTTCCAAGTGACAATTTAGGTAATAAAAGTCTATGACATGGTCACTTAATTTAGATGTACATTTGTATTTCTATGAACAATACAAATAAAAACAGTAATTTCTCATTTCTGGTTTGGAGATTGTGTAATTGTTTGGATAGTTGCAGACTTGACCGTGTATTATTGTACAATTGTATTTGGTATGTGCAATATGTCCTATTTTGCTGCTACTTATAAATATATAAAACCTGGAATTCTTTTTTATCATATAGAATCTTGTGAAATTACATGTAAGCCATTTTGTTTTGGCAATTGGACATAAGAAATTAAGTAATTTCCAAAGGGATCAATAGCTGTTCAGTAAGTAAATATGCATTAGAAATGTGCATTTCTTTTAGCTCTGTGTGTATAAAGGATATTAACATTGTCTTATTTGCTGTTATATGATATGCCTATATATGCCTTTTTTGCTGAAACAAAATCTGATAGCACAATCACTGTATGTAAAAATGCACACCTAAAAAACAAAGGATGATTCTGATTTTCTCCCTTGTAGATTAATACAGAATACCACTGATACAGGGAAGCACATCCTAGCTTTAGTATGCTTTGGAGTTAATTTATTTAAAGCAGTCCTATAATGCATCATCACCATGAAATCTAAAGGGTAAATAAAAGGTTAACTATTTTTTTATAAATATTTTTTAATTTGCATAGAAAATATATTACCTTTGGAAGACCACCCTGCAAATGATTGTTTCCTGGTGTCTTTTTTTCTTTAAAACTAAAGCAATATACAGTATATAATTCAACAGTGTTGTTGTCATTATGTGACCAAAAGTATATACATTTTATATTTATTATTATCTGAACCTATAAGCTTCAGTTTTTGTTTACAATTTGTGCAGCATTTTATCACAACTTAAGGCATAAATTCTTAAATGCCTCTGCTTACCATGCTGTATTGGCATAGTTGTTGTTTTTTTTTACTGTATGCCCAGACTGTAATTTTTTGCCCCTCCAGTTACAAAGCAGCTCCATTAGTCTGTAAATGTGTTTTAAGAACAAGGCAAGAAAACATAAACATAGTCTAGACCATGTTTGGCTAGACACTTATGCCATTCTTTGTCTATCTTCTGTCTGCACCCCCCAACCCTCCATTACCATTTATGTGCAAGCACGTGTGCAAGTTTGTATCTTGTTAAGTTTTCTTTTCTAGTTGACCAATGCACATAGAAATTGCGGCTTAAAGGTGGGAATTGTGTGTATTATTCTCTCTTGGGTTTTAGCAGTTATTTCTTTTAGGAGACATCACTTCACATAAAAAAGATGATCTAATTGTAAGCTGTCAATCCCTAAGTAAAGAGCAAAATAAGATAGTACCTTAAGGTAAAGATATGCATCTTGGTGTTGGCTGAAAGTTCTGAAAATAACGTTTCTTGGTTCAAAACAAATTGTTTAGAAAATTTTTCCTTCCGTCCACAATTGTGAATATTCCATTGGTCAAACTTGGCTCCTGTTGTGATTTTAGACTATACATGGCTGTTCTTGATGTGCTGTTGTGGCTGCATATTCAATGTCAGGATGTCAGAAATAAAGGAAAATAGGTTAGCCACAACACCATTAATTGATGTGTAGATTAGCTGTCACATTTGTGTCCACTATGGCACAGCTGAAATCTTTTTACATTATTACCTCTATACGACTGTCACCTTTGTTTTTTCTGCTTCAATTTTCTTAAGGCATGATGGCTCACAATTTACTTATAGCATTTAAAGTATTGATGTTTATTTACTACATGTACATGGATATCCAATATGTGCATATTAATGCAACCACACATCCTATTATTTATGAGCTGACTAGAAAGTTGTAAAATGTGACCAGGTTCAGACAAATCTAAAAAGTAATTCTGGGGAATGTGGTATACTGTTTTAACTGATTATGACAATTTAGGCACCCAAAGTAACTATTGTACTCTTTATAGACATTAATAATAATATAAACTTCAGCCTAAAAAATAACTGAGCAAGAATTTAAGAAGTAGGCAGAAGTAACAGTTGTAAATACATAGAAATTGAACACAACAGCACAATGCAACTGGAACATGTTTTTAAACAGTAATTACAAGGCATTTGTTTCTTATCAATGTAGTAGCAGAATGTATATAAGACATATAGGCCTTTTCAAGTCACTAGTAAATTAAAGTGTTTTATAAAAGGGTAATATACACTTCGTTTAACAGAGCTTCTATAATTACCAACTGTTTCTGTAATACTTGTAAACTGTGGAAGTCCATTTACAGAAGATAGCTTACTTGCTTTGGGTAAACCCTGGGTCATCCAGTTAGACCTCTGTTCATGTGATTCTATAAAGAATGTATGGAGTGAATGCAGTGTTTTTATTGCTCTAGGTTATAAATATGCTTGGCGAGAGTAAGATGAGTTTCAGTAGCGTAGTGGTGACACTATAGAAGTAAAGATGAAAGCCATAACTGCATAGATCATTACTGCACCCCCAGGATCTGTCAAATGCTTCACATGATCAAAGCTCTGTAATTTGGACATATACTCTACTCTAGATGCTGTGTACAATTATGGCTCATAATTGTAGCTCATAGTACTGATGAGTGACAAGAATACCCAGAGAAAGTTGGACAGACATCATAAACCTTTAAAGATAATTTAGCCCTCTTCACAAATAATTTTTAAGTATGGTCTTATAGTACTTTAAGATTTAAGTTACTCAGGAACATTTTCTTTTGTTAAGTATCATATTTACAATATACCTTTGTTAAAAAGTTATATTTACCACCATCAATATATTTATTGTTTTCTTATGTTAAAACTGTTCTTGTTTGTAATGAGTTTTTGTCAGTATGATGTGCAAAAGACAAGTCAAATAAACACTGTGTGCATCTAGTTTTCAGATATTAGCAAATACTTTTTAATCATCAATTTGTGTTGCTACTTCTTGTTTCTAGACACAATCTTTTAAAAACCTCTTGTGGCTACACACATTTTTGTGTCAGTACACATGTGCATGATCATGAGAAATTCTATAATATGAAGAAACTGAAAAATAGCCTTTGTGACAATGTTCTATCATGTCCAAGGTTGTACATTCAGTCCATAAACATTGTAAATAAATCATTTTACAAAAAAGATTTGGACTGTGTAAATAAGTAGAAAAAGCAGAATAATCTATTTAGATGTTGTTCTTTGGTGAAGCAGAAAAGTTGAAGCCGAATTCCATATGACCATGAATAGTTTAAGGATCATGACTAGTGTTTTGTATGACCAGATCTTGACCAGATTATTTGTGCCACTTGTTTGTGTACTCAACACTTTGTCCAACCTCTTTTCTTCTGGTCCATGACCATCAGCACTTCCCCCACAGTCTGCTACTTGGCAGTATACAGCCATTTACTTAGGAAAACACCATTTCTCTGTGTAACAACATAACAACTCATAATAAGGATTCCGAAAAGTAGCCTGCAAGATCCCTGAGGAATGCTAGTAATTTGCTGGATAATCACTGGCTCTGGGGAACCTGTGAAAAAAAAAAGAAAAACAGCTTTAGACAGAATCACTGTAATATGAATGCTAGTGTGTGTGTGTAATACATAGTAATACATTAGTAATAGTTGCTCCCTCAGTGGCCTCACTTTCCTTTCTCTCTTGTCGATAGTAAGACGAAATTATATGCACTCTGTTATGTTATTTAAGAAGTGCAAAGGCCAAAAGTGTATTGTCTTTTGTGTATTGAAAAACCTAAAGTTGCACAAATTCTTGAGAAATTTGCCTAATTTGTGCTGTTACAGAAAATTACAGACATCTTCTGACCAATCAAAATACAGCATTAAAGAGAATGTGACAAGTTTGATTTATTTGATTAATACTTTCTGGAGAAGACACAAGATATGTGGCAGATTTTTTAATCTGTAAAACAACTGAACAGTGGATGGTGCTGAATAGTGGCATGAACCAGGTATTAATTTCTTAGGCCAGCAAAATTCCTGGTGTTGTATGAAACTAATAGGCACTGTTATTTTGTTACTTCTTTAGTAAGCAACAAGTGTTCACAATGACAAAGCTCTCGTGTTTAGTTTGCCAGTGAGAGCTAGAAGAGGGTCCTATGTATGTGTGTGGTTCACTATCGCTAACACATCTAGCTAGGAGCAATGTTTGAGGTGTACACTCCAATCATTGCTCAGAAGGGAGTAAAGGAGCTTATTCATAGGAGGCTTGGGGCTCTGATTTCTGTGCGCTTTTTGTCTGTCCTTGCTAGGAGTGTTCCTGAAATTGGGCTATGCGCAACCCAATACCAGCCCTTACATGAACTCACTGGCCCCTGTTTATCTCAACATTAGAGCAGAGAAAAGGTGAAATTGTAGTAGTGCAGCAAGTGTTAGTGTTAGCTGAATTTGTATTGAGGCCTTTTAAACAGCTGTTAAAACACATACTGAGTTCTATCAAAAAATTGGGAGTAAAAAATGAGAAGAACATGAGTGATGACACATCAAGGCCTCTGTTTTGGTTCTTGTTTTTCTCTCTTTGCCATGACCATGGGATACCTGTTCTAAGGAACACAAGCTGTATAAGAATATATTTATAATTTATGAATATATAATTAATTCATAATATATAATTATATAAGCTATGACTAACATACCAACCAAACCCTTTTTTTTTTTTTTTTTTTACATAATAATGATCCCTAAAATATTGTTGTTCTCACTCCTGACCATCATTTATAGTAAATAAAAATCAGGAAATTGTGACTTCTAAATATTATTCATGGAAAAGAATTTAAGAATGGGTCTGCAGTGAAATAAAATGAAAAGCCTTCATGCTAACTAAATTATGTTGGGATCCCTGATGTTTATTCCCTTCTCTTGCCTAAAGCCCAGTGTTTGTCAATGCCACTGTACCTTATCATAGACATAGAATGACATTTCCATTGGAAAGTTGCAATTCACTTTAGTTTTAACTACAATGAAAAAAAACTAATTTTTCATATTAAAATGCATTTGTCGCCGAACTAAAAATCTATAATTCATCTCAAAAGGAGCCTTGGCTCTGTCACTGTGTGTAGACAGCACAAAACTCCATACATTTCATCTAAAATCAGTTGTGCCTTGCAAACATACAGTACCTACTTAATAATATATTGCTTGTTGGCACTAAGATCATGAAATTGGAGGATGAACAGTGTAGACACACAGACTCAAGACAGGGATGGGATGGTTTTGAATGGGAAATAATAGGCAGGAAATTGCTACAAAAACTACACAAATGACTACATTTCACTACTAGCCAGCTGCTACAGTAGAACAATATCCCTAATTTGATTGTTGGGATAAAAATTTGAATAGTTGCAAAGCAATTATTTCAATCATTTTTACAGAACTGCAGATTTAGTTTGATTATATATAAATCCAAACAGGAGAGCAGTGTAGAAATTACCCCCACTAGTTATGGGGCAAAAGCAAATTAAACGATTGACTGCACAGCTGTTTCATGTTCAGGTGTGTTTTATTTTCTTATTATTTCCCTTGCACATAAGCAGATGGGGCGTAGATTTTATTTGAAGTGTGGTATTTGCAACTGGAATATGTTGCTGTTAACTCTCAAAATTAATTCCAATGAGCTGTCACTGACAGTGTAGCCAGCAATCATTAGGTTGAAAAATAAAAATAAACTCATTATACAGACCGCAAAACAACAGGTGTGCTCAGTTCAATTATTTGGTATGTTGCAACAAAGAAGGAACATATTAATGAGCTAAGGACCACCAGAAGACCAGGAAGAATACTGACAAAATTATTGATAAATGAGAGAAAAGTTCTTTCCCTGGTATAGAAAAAAAAAAAAAAAAGAAAGAAAAGAAAAACATATCAAGAAACCAAAACCATATCAAGAAAACCCTCCAAGAGGTTTGTATACCTGGGTTAAGTTTACAGGCAAGAGAAGACTTTACCATACAACATACAGAGAATTTAGCATACAATGTACATTGGTAAGCTTTAAAAGCAGCCAGATTTCAAACTTAGGATTTGACTAGTTTCAAAAGTTTGCCTGCAAACAACATCCTATCGATAGAAGGGTCAATCAATTAAAGGAAGGAACTCCTTATATTCCAAAGCCTTATGCTGTGGGCATTTGTAGAGAATTTATTTGCGATTACTAATTATGAGCAGGATGAATTAATAAGTGTACAAAGCTATTTTCTGTTCACCTAAAGCATACAGATAATATATATTTTTTTGTAAATGGAAAAACGTTCTGCTATGGCAATCAACAGACCTGAATTTTGGGCATGCACTTGTTAGGCAAAACAAGCAGGAACTGAAGCTAGTTGCAGTAAAAGCCTGACAGAGCATCACAAGGAAAGAATTCCAGAATCTTTGGATGTCTCTGGATTTAAGTCACAAAAGAATTTACCTTTATTAATATATTGAATAACAAATGTATTTTGAATGAATAGATTTTAGATTTGTTTATCATTCTTTCAGTGCTTCTATCACATTACCTGCACTTGACCCTAAAAGGAAAAAAACACCACACATTTAGACGTAAATAGTGGTGCCTTTCATGCAATGCCATTGCGAAAAAATTCACTCAACATGAGAATCTATGTATGTAGCAGGGAAGCCTGATATTTCACACATCCCTGAAGACACTGTGCAGTTGTCTGTGGGTGCTGTGTGTGTTTACTGTGGCCTCAGACTTCCTTTAACTGAAGCATGTTAATAGAAAGTCCATCACTAAATGATACACTTTAAAGTATTGTTTTACTTTTTAAAAAAGTAGACAATAATAGTAGACATATTTGAGGAAATGTGAAAAGAGGAAATTAGGATGTAATTACTGACTACAGTGGTCTAAAGGTAAGTTGGTCTTCCTTCCAGTGAGAAACTGATGTACTTGGACTGTCTAAATCTCAATTTGCTCTGATTAACTTGCTCTTCAGAATGCAACATTTCACAATTTACTGTTACAAATATCATGGGTAGGTGTGCAGATTAATTGAAATCAATCATAATTAGTTATAGTTTAAATTTATAGTAAGGTTTATTTTACTTAGGTCAAATAGTAACAGACTTGACAGACAGATGGTTTGCTCTAAGTTGGATTTTTTTACTATTAAAACTAATACAGTAGATGAAATTTCATGAATTACAGGGTTCCCTTCAACCATGAGTTAAAAAGGAGGTACCAAGCTTGCTCACTCTAGGAAATTAAAAGCTAAGACAGCTTCCTTTTAACTTCGGTGTGCCCTCTCATCTCCTGCCAGTGCTAAAACATACAGTACATGATCAGTTGTTTGTTTCTTTCTTTTCCTCACACAGTTAACATTGTATGTTTATGCTGCAGAGTGATGTTTAATAACTGATCACAGTAGACAGTCACACTTTCCCTTTCTGGAGTGTGTTTATAGAAATGCTCCAATTTTTTTTACTGATAATATGCAAAGTTAAATAAATTAAAAAAAACATTGGAGATTTAATTTTTAAATGAAATTTGATTATTTTACAAGCCATCTTTTTTCAAATCATGTTTGCCCTAATGGACTATGGTACTTGCATAAGATAATATATAAAAACCAGTGGTGGACAGTAATGAAATAAATGTAATTCCTTACTGTACTTAAGTAGCCTATTCGTGTATCTGTACTTTAATGAAATATTTCCATTTGGAAATTTAAATATATTTCCATTATTATTCTATTAATAGTTTGATGTGCTAAGAGTAACATTAGAGTTTTTTCACATGAACTGAGTTGCTTAAGCAAGAGTCTTGTGACAAACCATCTGACTGTCAAGTTTATATACCAGAATATATCAGAAACTTTTACTGAAATAATATTTTACCTAGTGTATCTCTACCTTAACTCAAGTACATGGTTTGTGTACTACATCCACTTTTTAATCAGCATTTAATAGCCTATCACTGCATATTACTTAATAATACTTAGTAATGATTAACTGTAATGAATGGACATTTGATTCCACCCAGATGAGGATGGGTTCCCTTTAGAGTCTGTTTCCTCTCAAGGTTGCTCGGGCTTGCTCTTTAGTGCTGGTTTGAAACATTGTCCATTGTTTAAAGCACTGTTGTCTAATTGACAATTGTCTAATATTTTTAAACTTATATTTCCACTTACATATTGTTAATTGATTTTAGGGAGTTTTGCATACAGTTTATTAATATTTGGCTTTGCTTTTCAAATGTTTAATTTGAATCAAACACTATGGGTAGCCCTCAACAAGCTTCTCATAAAATTTTACTAAGATAAACTGTGCTTATTAATCTAAAAAAACAACAACAATGTTACTCAGTTTTAGAGATCAGTATTTCTAGCTGATGCCCCTTTGTCAGGATGTCATCTGTTTTCTGAAAATAAAACACCACCATAGAATGAAAGTATGTTTATCCCTGGATTTTAATTTGTGCCTCTTTCTTGAATGTTTTTAGATTTGCTTACAATTGGCTGTACAGCTCATGGTTCTTTCCATTGTTTGGAAATTGCTCCTAAGGAGAAACCAGACTTGTGGAAGGACAAGTATTTTTTTATTAAGTTCTAAGAGTTGCTTGGATTTTCCCATGGCATCAAAGCTATTAATGCATTGACTCTAAAGGTACACAGCACAGGTGTGCCATTTATGCTTCTGGCTCACCAAAATCTCCTAAATGTCTTTAGAAATGTACATTTCTGGAATCTTCATGACTGTCAGTTTATTTCATGTAAACTTTTGACCACAGTAAACTAAAGCTAAAATAACGCCATCTCTAGTTGATTGTTTTAAAATACAAAGTATAGCCATAAGAATGTGAACACCTGACCATAGCAGCCATATCGGCATATTCCAAACTATTGTCACAAAGTATGAAGGACACAGTTGCATACAATCTCTTTGTATGCTGTTGCAGATTCCTTTCACCTTCCACCAAAATTCAACAACTGCAGTAAGAAAAGATTCAATGCTCTGCATATATCAGCCCCAAAAACAGGTGGAACATACCATCTGTTCACCATGCAGATTTTTTATGGAAGAAATACGGCTGACTTTGTCGATTTTCTAATAATAACTTCAAAATGGTAAATAGTTTCCTTTAACATATGCAGTATTTAGTCTGTTTGAATCGAACCCTGGTGTGTTTATTCCCTTGGTATGGTTCTATGGGCGGGTGTAAACACAGTCAGGTATGGACCAGGACTGTATGTGGGAGGTATTATCCACTTCAAGTAAACCTTACTGTGGTTTAATTGCAGTGAGAGCACAATTTAACTCTGATTTAACTTGTTCTCAGTAAGTAAACGATTCATGCTGCATAATAGTATAGAAAGCAGACATTGTAACTTACTTAAACTGGCTAAAGATGATAAATGGGTAAGAGAATATAGACCTAAAGTGCTGTAGCAGTGCATTGTATTTTAAATAAACAATACAATTGATGACAGCATGTAATTTATTTTTGGTATAAACCAAAAAATTTTTATTTGAAAATGTAAAGTGGTTTCAATGGTCCAGTCACATATCATGCTTTTACTGCACCCTCCAACCAAATACATCATGCCATAGAGAACTGAATATGTGAATTATTTATTTATAACTAGTTTGGATAATTAATATGATCTGCTCCATTAAGTGTGGTACAGTAGATGTACACTCTGAGTTCTCCATTTGCCATAGTAAAATATTCCTTTTTACAAGCATCTGTGCAGACTTGTACAAAGAGCACTACATTTCAGGCTCAGGCTGTTATCAGATCACTCTCTGGCCACACATTCCATACTTCTTCAAAAGGAAGGCTTATGAAGCTTATAAAAGAGCAAGCACATGAGTATTTTATTGAAATTATTTTATTATTATCATTATTATTATTATTATTTGCATTTGCATTTTTTAACAAATGTTACAATTGATGCACCACAAGCCAAAATGTACAGCATGTGGACACATGACCTTAAAACCCACGCATGTTTTTTCCTAAACTGTGGCCACAATGTTGTAAATTGGAAAAAATGTATAAAGAATAATGTAAAGATATTTCCCTAAAAACTAAGAGGTTCAGCAAGACAATGCCCTATGCACAAACATTCATAAAAACATGGTTTGCCAAGGTTGAGTTGGAAGAGTAGCCTCAGCTGAACACCACTGAGGTGAAATGCAAAACCAATTTTGCACCAGGCTGTCTTGTCAGGCATCAGTACCCAACTTCTTGAACTCTTGTGGCTGAAGCCATTTGCCAATATTGCAATTATAAATCTTGTACCTTCTTAAACTTCTGGTTTATTACCCAGTTATTCATCTAATTCTGTAAATACTACAAATTATTTAGTAACCATAGTTAAATAATAAGTACAGCAAGCTAAGATTTTGAGGAATATGTTCTTAACTGATCAATATCTAATCCATTAAAATTAAGAAGCAACTGAATACAGACTTGTGAGTTTTTAAATATATTTATTTTTCTGCAGTACATACCAAAATATTTGCTATATGATAAAAATAGCATTTTATTGTACACCTAAGTAAAAATGTTTACAGACAAGCATCGCTAGTTTTACACAAAAAATGGTAAAAACAATAAAGAACAGAACATCCTCACGTCAGTGTGCAAACCATTTATACAGATGGATATGCCTCCTGAGGCTGCATTCCATGATAAATTATTTAAATAGCATTTATCTACACACACACACACACACACACACACACACACACACACACACACACACACAAATGCATGCACACACACACGCACATGTACATACATGTATTCTCATTTGACACATGGTCTTAAAGACAACAAACAGTACAATAATTTATCTGTTTAAAAAGTACTGGACACTGAAAAGCACTAATATAATAAAACAAAAATTCAACAAAACACTTTTTATCTTTGTTTATTAAGCAAATCCGAGGCTGTATTCTATCTGAAGAAGGAATGTAACACTATTTACAGCTTGTGCTACAGTAGCATTAGGAGACCATTTTGCTTTTCAGCATAATAAAAGTAGAAATAGGTTTATTTGATCAAATTTTATGACGATTTTGAGGTAATATTTGTACATCAAAGTTTTCCTTACTCTTTCTCTTTCCATCTATGAATGTGGTCTAAAAAAGCAGAACAGAGTGTGTTCAGCAGATAGCTATGACCAGTGACACTGCAAATTTTTGGGAAGCAGTCTGTCTTAAGAATCAGATGTTTAAAAATGGAATTAGAATATATTATTCTATTATAAATGATAAATAAGTTACATTGAATTTTTAGAACAGCACAAGAATATTCTCACAAGAATGAATGCCACCTATTCATTAACTAATGCGTAATGAAGAATTCATAGTCCATCATCCCAACACATATTTTGCAAGAGTTTTTCCTTTTCAGATTTTTTAGTTTTAAAAAGTTACTAAAAAATTAAATGCTGATTTTGAACCCTGGCTCTTTCCAAGCCTTCTTCAGTCTCCTTCTGAAAGTTTTCTTTCTTTCTAATCTAGTCTCACTCTAAGAAAACTAATTTAACTAATTTTAGTTTTCCATATTTACTGATGTTTAGAAAGTAAATGAAATTTTAGTTTGAAGCACTGCTAACCCAATTACTGTGCATTCATTGGATCCACTTAGGGGTCTTGGTGTTGATGTTCAATTTTTTTGTTATTGCTGCTGTTATTTTAAGCACAATTAAAATGTTTAATCTTAAATTTTGTTTGTTCCACAAATTAATATTATAAACATCATAATATCTGCATGGAAAATGTGCTATTTAGCAATTCGTCCTAGCATAATAAACTCTCTATACCCTGTTTAAACTGTTCAAAATTGTCGTTGTAAAGTGATCTTGAGATAATAATAAATACTGGGCAAATTTCAAAGAATATAAGAAATGATCCCATCTTTCGGCATCCACACAGGGGAAAAAAATTATGCAATGAAAGAATGTAGTCAAGTGCATTGATGTTTGCATAAAGGGGCATTCCTGCACAGATATGAATGTGGTTTATTTAGAGAGATTTTTGTTTTCCAAGCAAAGCAATTGGGGGCTTGGTTCTGCTCTACCTGGTCTTAGTGGAGGGGTCCTGAATCTCCAGTCAGCTCTGTTGGCTTTGTCCAAACCAGCATTGTTTACCATAAATCCACTTGTTGCCCCACCAGAGTGCATGCCACAAAAATAATTTAGTGGAAAATCTGTCCCTGGACTTTGCACGGAATACATATTCTTAATTATACAGAAAGGTGCCATTTTCCAAAACCCTCCTGTCTGTGCAGTTAAGCATCTGTTGAAAAAAAGATTGGAGCAAATAAATATCTAAAACATGAAAAATACAGAACTAATGTGGTTTTAACAATATATTTGTTTTTACCTCTGCATTCATATTTAAGGTCGGAGAAGTATACCATCTCTTGTGAGAAGACAAAAAGACCTAGTCGTCCACCTGCATACGTTTTGTCATAAATTCTTCCAGAATCTGCCATAATCTTCTTTCCTTCATACATAACAACCCTAAATTTAAGAGGAAACAATTCTATGTTGGCATATAGAAATATGCATATAGAGCAATGAAAAAAACATTTCCATTTGAACAGTGTTTGAAGTGGGCTTTTTGAATCCTTTAAGCGATACCTTATGTGTCCTGTTTTTGGTCTGTGAGTCAGATGCCATCTGTAGGCAGTAAAGTCCTTCCAACCAACATTCTTAGGGTCATGCCAGAGAGTTCGGACCTTTACAGAAAATAACCAATAAATCAATAATGAATGCATTAAAGTCTATTTATAAATTGCATGATGATGTAAATTACCTGTCCAGGAGTATCCCCAGTATGCCAGAGGGCATTTCTTAGGTGTTCCCCTGGTCCAGTGGTTGAGTTAACCACTTTGATTGACAGCCCTGAGTAACCCTGTGCCTTGGTGGGTGTGCTGGACCAGTAGGTCTGAGTTATCTGCTTCCACATCACCACATAAAAGCGGGAGCTGGATTGGTAACCAAACACAAATCCTGCATAATCATCATCTCTCTCTGTATTTATAAAGAAGGTTCCACTGAAGTCCACTGCATTAAACTCATCAAAACCTAAAGAACATAAAACAATTGTTAGAATGATTTATTAATTAGTAGTGGTTCTGATCATGGCTCTGAGGTTGTAACATACCAACAGCAATGCCTGGGTCACAGTTAACTGTCTGAACCAACTCTTTGCCCTGGTGACGGACTACCCAGTTAGGATCAATCTGGGATGTGCCCTTGGGGTCCAGAGGCACCATCTGGAACTTGCGGAAGTCAGTCTCACTGATGTCAAAGTTCTCTGGGCAGACATCGTAGATGTCTAGAACATTGTCTTGGTCAAAGTCATCCTTACAAACATCACCACGTCCATCACCTAGACAAAAAAAAGTGAATTTTCAGAAAATTTGTAAATAGATACCGGAAAGGCAAAAATGGCAAAGAAAAGAGACAATAGTTCAGCTTTGACTTTCAAAAGACTAACCATCAGTGTCCAGCTGATCTGGATTGAAAACCAATCTACAATTATCTTTATCATCAGGGATACCATCATTGTCATCATCATAATCACAAGCATCTCCTTTGCCATCTTTGTCATGGTCAGCCTGGTTGGCATTTGGAATATAAGGGCAGTTGTCCAGGTTGTTTTGATGACCATCTTCATCAATGTCCTGATTGCTGTCACATTTGTCTCCTACCAGGTCAGAGTCTGAATCAAGCTGTGAATCAAGTGCAAAAACAAAGTGCTAAAATCAGCAATGGTACTGTATCCAAGTTATAAAATCATCTTCAGACTGCTTTATCCAGTTTATGCCTATTAAATTGTCAAAATGTGCTCATGCTTTCTATCTGATAAGCCACATCCGGCATCCTGTTAGTCGAGTAGCAGTCTCTAGAGTCCTTCAACCTTGGCAAACCGCACTCACACTCTTCCACAGGCTTACATTCCTCCTAGTCATTTAACCATGGCACAGGTGTGAACCTCAGGGACTTGGTGCCGACAGGGCATGCATAAATCCATTAATAGCAAATTTATTAATAAACCTGTCCCTTCTTGTATTCTCTTTAGACTTGTTCACCATTAATAATTACCACTGAGAAGCCTGTTATTGTGTTATTGTACTGTATGTCCCAAAGTTAAAGAGGATTTATTCCAACCTTATATAGTGTGATAAAACCTTTCAACTGTGAGGCCCTACAGCTACCTACTTGAATTTTTGGTTAAATAGCAAAATGTATTGAACTTTAGATGAACAGTAGTTTGATGTGGATCGATGTGATAGAGAACAGCTGCAGCACTTGTTCTGTCTGATGCTTACCTGGTCAGGATTATGCTCCAAGGGGCAGTTATCACACTGGTCACCAACTCCATCTTGATCAGTATCTTTTTGATCCACATTGTACAGATAAGGACAGTTATCCATTTCATTTAGAATACCTGAGGAACCAAGTCAGCGTTATACAAATTTGAATTTATACATTGGTTAATTTATGTTGAAGGATGTTGAATTTAACTTTGCTATCATCCTAATCTTCTTACCATCTCCATCAATGTCCACGGCACATGCATCACCTTCACCATTGTTGTCTGTGTCAGTCTGGTCAGGGTTGCTATTGTATGGACAGTTGTCACATCGGTCACCAACATCATCCCGGTCATAGTCGTACTGTCTGGGATTAAACACGAATGGGCAGTTGTCCTGTTTAAAAAAGAGTGAAAATAAACTTAGAATAGTTGGTTAAACTGGGTTATACATTTTATATAACTGTTGGTTAAACTGGGTTATTTATTTTATATAGGTTTATGATTGTGGCATAGGATTTTATAGCTGTGCAGTTACCCTGTCATCGGGGATGCCATCATCATCATCGTCATCATCACAAGCATCGCCAATTCCATCCTTATCATAGTCCTCCTGACCAGAATTTGGAAGGTTTGGGCAGTTGTCCTAAAATTATAAAAATGTAAAAAGAATTAGTTAACAAAAGCCACTGCTATTGTTCTTACTTGTTTTTTTTACTGATCTGGAAGTTTTCCCTTACCTTCTTGCAGTGATAGGTAGCATTCTCCACACAAACAAGGTCAGCATTTGGCCAGCCATCCAGATCTGTGTCCTCTCCACAGATGTGTCCATTCCCAGCATAGCCAGGCTTGCACTCACAGCGGAACAGGGGGTCTGCAAAATGGCCCAAATAGTTGCACCGGGCATTCTTATTGCAGTCATGGCTTCCATCAAGGCAGGGATTACGAGGTGTGCACACCTGCAAACAGGACAGTTCAAAAGGTCATTCTATATCAGGATGTTTTCTGTGGCATAATTTAATACATTCAATGTTGCTACTTGCCTGTTTCTTTAAAGCAGCATCCTCCACTCCACGGCCAAATGGCTGTGGACCATTGTAGCGTGTAGGACATGGCAAGCAGTTGTACCCAGGTACAGTATTTTCACATCTATGGACTCCATTGAATTCGAAGCAAGCATCAGGAACCTCCTTGCACTGTTACAGAAGATTAGTTATTTCATTCTAAAAAATGCACCTTATTTTTTATGTTAAATGATGCTTCTGTAAAAGCTCTTTACCTCATCAACATCTTTGCAGTCAATGCCATTTCCAGTGTAGCCTGTTGGACATTTTCCACATTTCCAAGAACCATCTGGAAAGCTTGTACACTTGGCTCCAGCAAAACAGGGATTGGATAGACATCCATCTAAATAAAAATAATCAAAAGACATGTTTAATCAAATTTACAAAGATGCTTCTATGTGAATGGGCATGTAAATAGCATGGCAACTCACCAATAGGACAAGCTTGCTTGTTGCACAGTTGAGTTGCCTTTCCATCGCCAACACATTCTTTGCCACCATACTTGGGTGGTGGACTATTACAAAGACGCTTGCGAGTTTGGACACCACCGCCACAGGTTACAGAACAGGTATCCCAAGGTGACCATGGCCCCCAACCACCATTGACTAAACAAATAGATAGGTTTGTTAAATGAGCTGCAATTAACCTGATAGGTTTGGATGATAGGTTCCTAAACTTCTAAATATTATCTAAATTGTTTGTTCAGTACACTTACTTGGACATGGTGACTTCTCACATTTCTCAGTCTGCCTGCCTTGGCCCTGACACTCTTTTCCTCCCATCTGGGGAGTAGGAGAGTTGCACAGACGAATACGTGTGATAACTCCTGATCCACAGGTTACTGAGCAAGAGGACCATGGTGACCAGTGGCTCCAGCTGCCATCTTGCTTAACTAACAAAGATAAATGAGAATTAGAGTTAGAGGATAGTTTTTTCCTACATTTTTAGCAAATGAAATGCTTTTGTATTGCTGGAACACAACTCACAGCGTTTGTCACACTCCTGGAGGTAGCAGTCTCTTGTTTGTACAGATGTGCCCTCACAGTTGTTATTGATCCGGTCACAAGAGCGGCCACGCTGCTGAACGCCCTTTCCACAGGACACAGAACAATGGGTCCATTCAGACCAGGGGGACCAGCCATCTTCAGCATAGTCACTGGCTGTTGAATG